>NW_018127972.1:784011-799081 GCF_001952655.1 Monopterus albus | reverse complement strand
CCGGGCCCACCCCGGAATCAAACCCAGGCCACAACGGCTAGAGCACTAAATCCTAGCCACTAGTCCATCAGGGACCCCCTTCAACAGAAATACAATATATAATATATATTGTCAATTTAAATAGGTTACAATGTAAATCTTGCATCATATGCAGCTGTCTTGTATTGATTTTTAAATGCTCAGAAATATGTTCCGGTCACTTTTTTGCATTTGATTACCAATGTTAATGGGATCTAAATAATCAGTGGAATTCATTGCAGTTGATTTTCTGACAGTCTAGGCTATCTTTAGTCGGTCTGAAATGTCTGAGAATACTTTCATTGTCACTCTGCCTCATCTTTTTGGTGCTGAAGCTCAACATTTTTGCGGTGTTGTTATAAACAACTCCTCATCATGCAGGGAGAACCATGGAAAAAAGCTTCATAATGAGTACTAAAACGTTGTCCAATTGGGTAAAATAAAGCCACACTTCACTTCATGTTTTTGCTCAATGTGCAAACATATCTCCTGCCTGCTCTCTATGTAAACTGTGTAGCATACAAGCAGAAATGGTGTCATAAACCTTAGTTCTGCTTCTCTACAAAATGGTGGTGTTGTTTTTTTTTTTTTTAAGTATTCAACGGTGTTGATCTTTTCAACAAATCAAATAACTGATCATTTTGTGCACATTCCTAGTGAATTATTTCTCTGCTGCATACAGGCTATGGAAATAACTCTCTCCTTGGAAACAAAGATGTATCTAGTAATTTGATTATCATCATTTCTCTGTCACAATATCTTAAAAAACTAGACCATTTGCCAACAAATTTGATGTATTATTTTGTGTCAATACACTGATTTTTAAAACAGTAACTGCTCTTACTGATTAAAAAAAAAGATGTCACTGTCCCAGCTTTTATTTTGAAAGTAGAAGGAATGAGATGATCCTTCACTCCCAGGTCAAAAAGAACTGGAGACAGTGTGTTTGATCTCTGGGGATTCAGGCTGCCAAAAGTGAGTGCCAGCAGCTTTGACCACCAGGAGTCGGAGAACCCCTGTTGCTTGCTCAAATCAACAGTTATTACGATTCTGTTCTCCCTCGTGAATCGTTCACAAAATGCTAAAATGTACGGTAAAACATGTGGTTGTGGTCAATGTGCTAAAACACACAAAACCACTATGGTCTTTTAGAAAACAAAACATGCACTGGAAAATTAATTCAAAGCTTTGACTTTCAACAATATCATACTAATAATCTGAATACAGCCTACAGCAATACCGCTGAAACAATCCACTGATTTACTGATAAATTTATCAACAGGAAGTGACTATTTATTCCTAACTATTATCAACTAATCACAAGTAATGTACCAAATAAAATGCCACACACATTAGCTGGTTCCAGTTCTCACGTATTATGATGAGCTGCTGTTCCTCCCACCTCTGTCCTGAATTTCAATTATATTACACTGTATCAGAGGCAAGTCATGTTGTGTGCAGGTCCCTGGGCATTGCTCTCTCCAGGTTATCAGCAATGAAGTGATCAGTCCACAGCCAGCAAATACAGTTAATAAATTATCAATGTCTCCTCCCTATTGATGTTAAGATGACTAAGTCTACACCTCAGAAATGTGATAAGCTGTACTCAGCCACTGTTGCCAAGAGCTGTGGCCCTCAGGTATGGCCGCCAGAGGATACATGGCAACACAGATAGCACAACTCAATATCAGAAAGATGTTTCAAATGGTTAGTACATTCAGTTTGCTTTTTTTTTTTTTTAAACAGGTTTATGTTTTCCCTATGTTTGTACCTCAAATACACAGAGCTCAGTAATGATGGATTTCCCACTATCACCATTGCTAGTGAGCAGTCTAAATCCACTCTTGGCTTGAATAATCTTTCACCAGGGCAGCTACAATAGGCTGTATCTCTTTCAACCTTTACTTTGAGTAAGAGCTAAGACTACGGAATAAGCCACAGCTTTTGCCACTTTGCAACTAGAACTGAATGACATAAGAACATGTCCGCTCTAATGTTAAACTAGCAGCTGGATTTATTAGTGTCAGACATCTCAAGTGACACTAGACTGTGGAGCTTCATTGGATCAAATTAAGCCCTGAGAACCCAAACTCAACACAACACATCGAGAATTCTCAGATTGACTAGCTCGCGTCTTTTCAGAAGCAAAATAAAATATTGAGAATTGATACTATATAAACCTCAACGAAATAATCCCCTTTGAGAACCACTGATCTAACTAGCTTTCTGATTAAACTCTCACTAAATCCAGAAGAGGAAAATGAGCCGGCTTATTGTGTTTATAGGTGGCTGTGCAAGCCCCTGGTCATGTATTCTACTCTGGACTACTGCTGCTGCCCAGTGAGGAAATACCGAGAGGAAACTCCATCATTAGCCAGTCACCATTAACAAAGTTCATTTGGACATTAATTTTATATGATGACATACAGCTAGTGCTCCCCAAGCCAAGCACTCTGAATAAATACGTCGTTTACGGTGAATTAAAGCAAAGACAGGAGACATCTTCTTACTGCTATCCGTTTTGCTACATAGGCTGCTAGTGGCTAACATTGCTAAAATAAAACAGCTGACCTACTATCCGCTCATTTTGGACCCAGAAAAAGCAACCAGCTGGCAAACTCTACAGCTTCGTGTATCGTGCTGTGGTAAACAAAAAACAAATGGAAACATTACATTAAGTTTCTCTGACTATAACTTACCGAGGTAAATGTCTCCAAATGATCCACTTCCAATTTTCCTGCCCAGTCTGTATCGGTTTCCCACTCTCAACTCCATGGCAATCGGTGGTCGGCTAGCAAGCGAACTCGCTAGCTCCAAAATATCCAAAAATGTTCAAGTATAAAGCTCGAGTCTGTTTAAAAGCAGAACATGAAAAAAAACAAACACAAAACGCCTCTGTAGCAAAGGGATAAACTATGTCGTCTCCGGAAGAAGTCGGAGCTCACAATCTTTCGCCACTTGTTTTAAAATACTACCAACCTCATATTGTGGCAATACTGCGCTTGTTGGAAATGTACAAGTGTGTACTTCTTGCTCTCGACGTTTTTGTTATCGATAAGCTTTAATTCTCTGCGGATGAAGACAGATGTGAATAAGATAGCGTTAACGATTGAGCTCAGATCCTCTTGCTGCTTTCTGTGTTCGGCGATCTACTGGATGAGTCTGACATCACTTCCGTGCTGGATTATGTGGGAGGCCACTATCCCAGAGAGCGTTTCATTATAGATACTCCAGCAGACACCAGTGCATGTAACAGCCACAACCAAACCCTTTGTATCACGAATTGTAATGTTGGACAGTTTAAACACTCCAGGTTCTTATTTGTCAGAAAGAACATAACTGAAACAATGCGACAATATAAAAATACAACGAAAGAAATAAAAGTAAAGCAAAATATGCTCATCAAAATTAAACTGGCCTATTATGCAGAAAACACCAGTTCATAAGGATATATGCTATTGTTCTAGCCTGTATAAGATATATCCTGAGAATCCACATAGACAGTAGTAGGCTATAGTGTAAGAATCCACAGTCTGCCACAGCTAACCTATCCTAAAAGTACTAGGTCTCTACAGACACATGTTGTTATTTTATGCTGTCATGTAATTGTTGCTTTTAATGTGCACTTAATGTTTTATCTATGTGTGTGCATTGTGTTAAGGGCTTTGAATTGCCTTTGTGTAGGCTATGAAAATGTGCTTTATAAATAAACATGCCTTGCCTATTATATTGGTGGAACATTGTTATTAATGCATTAACATGTAAGCAGCATTTCAGTGTTTTATACTTTGTTCGCTAGTTTTGTCTAGCCTATATAAATGCATTAAATGTAGCCCAGTGAAGTGCAAAGTAGTATAAAATGGAAACTGAAGTAAAGTCAAAACTGTATAGTACATGAGTCATGTTCCTCCACTGCTTCATCCGATATAGTGGCTTCAGTTGTGTAGAAGTTGTGCTGCGATGTCTCGGTTCTTTCAGTTCATTCACATTCAGTCCCTGCAGCATATAAATGCAGCAGAGAACTTTTTGCACATTTTGTTGTAGATTTAGTTTTAAATTGACAAAGTACACATTTTTTGATGTCCAAAACTGAAATCTCTCAAAAGCATTGTGTGGCCAAACTGTGGCCAGGTGCCTCCTTTATGCTTTAATTGTTGTTAACATGAGTCTAGAACTTTACTAGAGTCTATCTGAATTGATTAGACAAAGTTTAGAAAAACACTCACCTTTGCTACACAGTTCATACAGCATTTCATGACAAAAACTAAACCACAAAGTCCAAGGAACTCTTTGTAGACCTCTGTGATAAAACTTTACACAACCCCTAACCTCTACTGGTCCACACTAATACAGCCTACATAGCCTATTGTGCACGGTGGCCATCTTTAACTTCCTCCCTCAGTGCCCTTTGTTATTTTTCCTTGGTTTCCTGCCAGGGACAAATCTTCTCAAAGTAAATGTGTCTGGTCTTGCACAATAACAAAAGATTTGTTCTTTTGTCACCTAGCCTCAGTCCTTTCTCCAGCTGACAGTTGATTATATACATTCTCTAAAATAAACTATAACATTAGCAAAGTCACTAAATACCTGATTAAATAAAATATAATAAAAATAAAGTTAGCCGCAATATAACAGAATAAAAACGTTACATTCCTAGCAGTGTTTTTAAAAGGAATACAATCAATTATATAGACCTAACTGTTGTAGGGGGGGGGGGGGGCTTTTAATTAAGTTGTGTTTCTTTTTTCTTCATACAAAACAAGATGTGTAGCCTAATGACATCTAGTTGGTAATGAAACATGCTTTTTGTGTGCTGTGGTAGCCTATGCTTTCCAGATGTAGGCTATAATGCCCTTCATGTTTTTGCCTAAACCAGTGCATTTTAGTGAAAGAATAAATGAGCTGATTAGCAAAAGTATGTTAACGTTAACCTAGCAAGTATTTCACTACCTTGTTTAATTTTTTTACTTTATGGAAACTGCTTTTATTTTGAATGCCTGAGGTCGGAAGTCTTTTGTTGTCATTGCTGGTACAGCACACTTTTGTGCATTAATAAGTATAACATGTACCTGTAGTCGGACTGAAGACATGGCATAGCCCAAATGATATTCAGAGTTGAAAGGCCATAGACAATTTTATTTACATTCCCGGCTAGGTATCAATATAAATGATAGGCATACAGAGACTATGTGTGCAAAATAGCAACATTTCACTGAAGATCCTGAATAAGCGTGCTACTGGTGTGAGATTCCATCCGCCAAGAGAGACAGAGACAAGTCGATGGAATAGCATGACACTTGAGAGAATTGTTTCATATTTTGAGGGGATGTGGGACACAGAATGGGGCTAATTAGTTTTTTTTTTTTTTTTAGAAAGCATTGGATTTAGCCAGAAAATAGCCGATAGTAACCAGGCTGTTCCAGACTGCAGTCCATGAGGTGACAGTAACATACCTAAACGCTGTTTGCAACGCGCCAATAAATAACAAAAGAAGAAGTAGAGGGAGAAGCAGTAGAAGAAGAAGACGGCCGAGGCGAACATTATATCCCAAAACTCGGGAGTAGGCAGATGTAGTTGTTTAGCATTGACTTAGGATTTGAATCAGGTTAAGCACCATAAAATACGACTGGTTAGGGTTATAGAGGTTAGGTTCAAAGGTAAGGGGAAACATAGCGT
Organism: Monopterus albus; assembly: GCF_001952655.1. Classification (NCBI taxonomy): domain Eukaryota; kingdom Metazoa; phylum Chordata; class Actinopteri; order Synbranchiformes; family Synbranchidae; genus Monopterus; species Monopterus albus. Next base: position 793,387 of record NW_018127972.1, on the reverse strand, counting down.
TATCTTCGGTGAAAATTGTTTCCTCAAGAGTCTCCTCCCGCGTTTTGGGATCTAACGCAACAGCACTCATTTCTTTCGGTTTCCCTGTTCACACTATAGTTTGTTGATTTGTCAAATTCAACGAAATGGAGTTGATTGGTGGAAACAAGGTTCTCCCACAAAGGAAACGAGAGGAGGGAGTTGCAGATCGCGGCGTGAAGAGGAGTGAAACAGAACCCAGCCGGTACTGTAGGCTACTCGGCAGAATACTTTTCACTTTGTAGGCTAGGCTAGTTGGTAATGAGTTAAGTTAGCTTCAAATGCAGTTCACAGTAGATGGATAGATAGATAGATAGATAAAACTAGTACCCCATTAATTTCAAAACTTTTAGCCACTCGCATCTACATAAATACTTTGAAAACTTTAAATTATCTGTCTGTCTGAATTTATATTGCGAGCGGCCTGTTGTAAATTCAGATCAAATCTCCAATCCTAAGCTGATATAACCCTGATGTTATCATCATGACATCCTTCCAGTCACTTTCTTAGACTTGACAAAACCCAACCAGAAGACATTATAAAAGAAAAGTGTCTCTGAAAGTAATATAGTGTTCATTACAGATCATTAGTCATTGAAACGGTAAATTACCATCACAGATTAGTGAATAGTTTGAAGTAGATCTGATAGGCCTTGATGTGTCTGACCACAGAGGATGTATCATAGAAAAAAAGATTAGTAGCCAATAAAACGGTCATATAGATGTTCTACTACTCAGGGCCCAGTGCGCAATACAACAAAATGCAAGAGTCTCACTGGGCACTTAACTTTTACTGTCACCAGGTTGGAGTCTTGTTTGGATCAACCCATGGATTCAAGTAGCATCTATGAAGTTATCAAGTACATACCCTCACCGCTACCAGGTTTGGTGACTATATTACTCCTTTAAGACTGTCTGGAGCAATCTGAGTTGCGTCTGTCTTCTTGGTGTCCACACATCAAACAACAAGAACCATCTTTCACCAGATGCTATTTCCTGTTATGTTCCAGCCAAACACTTTGATGCAGACACCACTGAACCAATCAGCAGTGGTCTACAGAGTTTAGACGAGCTACTGTCATGGAAGATAAGTGAGGCAAACCCATTTAATGTGGCAGTAGTCCCTCTGGCACCTCGAGAGCCTCCTCTGGCCAGTTGTCCACATCGAACTTTGGTGTCTCATGACATGATGGGCGGCTACATAGATGACAGGTATGAAGGTGTATTTACAGCTCTTTAAAAACGTCTAGGCACATGTTGTCAGGATGAATTGTTCAGGGCTGTGAATTCTTAAAGGTGCTCCCCCTGATATTGTAATGTCACCTTAAAGCCAACATAGTTCACAGTGAGCTGGGGCTTGTACCACAAAGCAAGATTAGTGAATTATCCAGCTAACTTTGGGCTTAGCTCAGGCTTTTCAGTTCCACAAAGCTGGCTCACCTACAGTATTGTGGTTTTTTTTAGTATTCATTTATTAAGGAAGTATGGATAGGAAACAGGGGAGACAGAAAGAGAGACCTGTTGGCGGTCGGAGTTGAACTGCCGACATCTTGCACATAGTGTGCTGCCCGAGGTATGTGGTGCGCTGTGCCATAACCACGTGCTGTCAGCAGCCCGTGGACTGACTAATCAGATCACTGGAAAAATGAAGGGATCATTCCTACAGGATCCTGACAGGGACAGAGTCTACATTAATGTGATAATGTACTGCTTCAGGCTTTCCATAGGTCAACCTGGTTTTAAAGCAAACGGAGGGAGTCTACAGCTACATGATGCTCAACACTGTGTTTTAAATGCACAAAGATTATTTGATTCCAGACTAAATTTCTGACTGTGTCAGTGCTTTTACAGACTTCCATCACTGCAGTTCAGAATAACATGAGGACACTGTGATAACTGGTATTTTATTAGAAAAATAATCCATACGCTGTTAAATAATTCCCATCATTATAAATGAATATATGACTTTAAGTGTCCTCTTCTCTTTGGCTCAGGCAGCACAAACTTCTGGATTTTTTTACTAACACATGTTCACAATAGATTCTTTGTCATCAGACAGACGAGAAAAATGTAATCATCGAGTAAGAGCCTTATAATAATACTGTGCTAATGTATAGACTTTCTTTAGGTTAATATGCTATTCTTGTCATGTGACCACGGTCTGTTCACAGTTCTTCTGCTATAACATCACTTCTTTCTCAGGCTATAAATTATTTTCCCTGCAGGTATTGCTGTGCTTTTCTATGCACTGCACTACACTCAAAGTGCTTTCACACTATTTGGCCATTCACCCATTTCCCTTCTCAAGCACTCACACGTTCACGTACCGGGAACAAGGGCACTTCGACATGTGGACTGGACAAGCCAGGAATCGAACCCTAATCCTCTGGTTAGGAGACGGCCAGCTCCAACTCCACAGCTGCCCCTTTATCTGGTACCTGTAGTCACGTTAATGTTCCATAACGCCATGTCATGCTTTCTTCTGTTGTCAAGGTTTGTCCAGGGGACAAGTACAGAAGCTCCGTATGCCTTCTATCACTGGCAGTACATTGATATTTTCAATTACTTCTCACACAACCTTGTGACTATTCCTCCTGCTGTGTGGACCAGTGCTGCACATAAACACGGTGTTGCTGTTATCGGTGAGTAATGAGGCTCAAAATAAGACAACCAGGTCCAGTTTAGCAAAACCCAATTCATATCTTATATCTTTTAAATGAGTGACATTTGATTATATTTTGAGAAGGCAGTTCAGTACTGTCTCAATCAGCCTTCCCGTCATCATGTTTGCTCTGATGTATAACATCCCCCTGCTGTCATTGGCCTGTGTTCCAGGAACCTTTATCACAGAGTGGACTGATGGAGCCAGATTGTGCGAGGCCTTCCTGAAGGAGGAAGAATTGTACCGGGCGGTAGCTGATAAACTCGTCCAGATCAGCCACTATTATGGTTTTGATGGCTGGCTCATTAACATAGAGAACGTCCTCAGTGTAAGCAAACATCTCACCACAGTACCACGCAATGCTTACGCTAAATGGTAGCAAGAAAAAGTGATCCCTGGTTAACTGGTCACAAATGGGATCTGATATTCATCTAATTCACAAATATATATAGAGACACAATGTGCTTAAGCTAATAATGCACTAAGAATAACAATGAGTACAGTCTTTATTGAAAGCTCCCATTAAACATTTACAGTGCTGGTGGAAAAAGTAAGTGATCCCCTGGATTTAATAAGTCATTAAACCCCCTTTTGACAGCAATAGCCTCAAACAACATTTTTATAGCAGCCTTCTTTTTAACATCTTCACCTCGACCTGACTGTACTAAGTAACATCCTGCAAAACAAGCAGATTGTGTGTGATCCTCTCTACTTGCAGGAGGTTGCGGTGAAGAACACACTTTTATTCCTGCGGTATCTGACGGACCAGATGCACGAGCGAGTCCCTGGCAGCTTGGTCCTCTGGTACGACAGCGTGATTGAGAACGGACAACTAAAATGGCAGAATGAACTCAATCAGTCCAACAGGTTAAGAAGTTTCCTTTAGGTTGCAAACATCAAAAGTCAACATGAATGAATTGTTCAACCACTGAACTGTGTCCATTTAGACAACCAAAGTTGTCACTTCTTTAGTAACTTGCCTATGAAACAGTTTGTCTCAATCTCTCCATATCAGGGTGTTTTTTGATTCCTGTGATGGTTTCTTCACCAACTACAACTGGACAGAGCAGAACCTTGAGGTGATGAGGGAATACAGTGGGGCCCAAGGCCGCCAGGCTGACATCTACATTGGGGTGGACGTGTTTGCCCGAGGCGACGTGGTAGGAGGAAAGTTTGAAACCAATAAGGTGCGTACTGTTGATACCGTTTGTCTGTTTATGAACTAGACAGCACCCAGAGAGCACAAACCCCCATCAAGGCAGCTCACTGTCCCCATAATGCCATTCCACCTAAAAGCAATATTCCCATGATAGTTTGACAATCATGGGAATATTGAATATTCATTTCTTGACTATGGAAACCTGCTCCTAGCATTTGGAATCACATTGATATCACTTTTAGTTTGAATGTTATTTAAGAAAAACAATATTATAGTTATGGCAGTTTTCCTCAGGAGCTAGCTCAGTAATTATTGCAGATATGTCAGAGTTGTTAATCCCTAACTGAGTAGGTTTCAGCTAGAATTTTGAGCTTGGCTGCAAATTGGTTGCGTTTAGTAGCAAGTTTTTTGTGAGCTCTATGTGGATCAGCAGATCCAGAATATTACTTGGATCCAGATCAGACTTTGGTGTGTGGTAGATCCTGATGATGATCCAGATCAGCAGTAAAATCTAACGGATTATGCTGTGGGTCATACCAAACCTCTCCAAAACAATTTCATCAAAATCCATTCAATACTTTTTATGTTATGATGTGAAAAAAAAAACAACCAAAAAACAAGTGCCAGGAAAAATATGACCTCCTTGGCAGAGATGATATGTTAATCACTAGCAGAACATTGACATTACGCACCTTCTTGTTTTGGTTGTCTCCAGGCACTGGAACTCATTCGGAAGCACAACTTCTCTGCAGCCATCTTTGCTCCTGGCTGGGTGTACGAGACCCACAGTGATAAGACAGAATTCCGCAAGAATCAGGACAAGTGAGAGCTATACAGTTAAATTAGAAACAGTAGGAAAACAATGACATTGTATGTTAGTTCATGAGAGAGGATGAATAGATTGAGACTGAGATGTTCCTGAACTTCCTACAGGTTCTGGGCTCTTCTGTCAGACTACCTGTACATCCACCGGGCGGTCTCACCTCTGCCCTTCATCTCCTCCTTCTGCCAGGGCTTCGGGAAGGCTATCTACTGGAGAGGACAGGTACTGAAGGAGGCAGAAGAGAATATTTGTTTCTTTGTATCTTTTATTGCTACAGTTATCATGAGATTTTCTTAGTAAAGTAACTGTGTGACTTCTAATGTCCCGAGTCAATCTTCGGGATTGATCATTCAGTCTGGGCCTATTTTAATGGATCGGTATTGACTAAAATGAAGGCAGTCAAATACAGATCCTTATTTACTTTAGGTCATGTTCAGGCAGACTTTGACTGAGCATGACTGATTATCTTTTTACAGTTGGCACCTGTAAGTGGTGGGCTATATTAAGCAGCCTGTGAACAGTCAGTTCTTGAAGTTGATGTGTTGGAAGCAGGAAAAATGTAAGTGTAAGAATCTGAGCGACTCTGACAAGAGCCAAGCTGTGATTGCTAGATGACTGGGCCGCTATATTTTATTGAACATATAAATATGTAATTATGAAAAAATGTCATTTTTAATTAAAATGGATTGCTTACATTTTCGAAAATAGGATCCAGAGTCTTAATTTACCTGAGTAAATTACTCACATATTTGTATTCTTGTGCTAACGTTCTCTGACATTTGTCGGTGAGGTTTGTTTGTATGAGTGTTCCAATTCGAATTCGCTGATATCAGTGTTGTGTGTCACCTGTTCATAAGGAGGTGTGTGAGATTTGTTCATTAGCATAATCGATGCGATCAACTGAGAGGCAGTTTTAATTAAATCAACTTTGGTCTCTTATTTAAACTCCACATTCGTTCAGATGAAGCCACTGTAATTCTTAAGTCAAATGAGTGTGTTTCGCGAGGAGACGGCAGTCTGACTGTTCACGACTCACACGACGGAAATCTTTCAGACATGCCACGTAAGAATGAAGCTGTTCGTATGACTGGTTCTTTCCTGAGGTCAAGTAGTTTTCATATTGCCTGGGTTAAACCCCTGTTTCCTTCATAATCTCTGTTTCAGTGTTCACTTTACTTGCAGCTGCTACATGGCTTCTGCAGTATGTCACCTCACCTCTGTAAGGAGAGGTGCAAGGTCATCTAGTAGAGCATGAAGAGGACAGAATGTCACACTGGCAGGGACGTACCAGAAGAATAGGTGGCCATTTACTCCATTTGCAGTTTTCAAAAAGGAAGAGAAAGGAGGAAATTAGTGTTTTTTCCAAAAATCAAACGGTAATATTGAACAGGCTAATACAGTGCAGGTGCTGCTCTTCAAACCAGTCTCTCTTCCGTTATACAATATACGATACATTAAGCAAAGAACAGTTCTGTCTTTAGCAACTGATATGGCTATAAATTAAATAAAGAAAAACTAAATATACTGTATGTGACTGCATTAGTGGTGCTTCATCATTAACATTCTCTGTTGAATGAAATTCGTAGTATAAAGTTTGATTTGCTGGTGGCCTTGTCTTGTGTCTGTGCAGCAAGAAACAAAGAGGAACTGGTTCAACCTGAGTGCCCAGGACATCCAGCCCCTGTATTACCATGTGGAGCTGAAGGGTGGGGGCTGGCTGAGAAGCCGGGGTTGCCCAGAGGATGCCTGGAATGGAGGCTGCTCACTGCTGCTGGACGGACTCATCCCTGTGTCTGCCACTTCTCCAGTTTGTGCAAAGTCTGTGTGTGTGTGTGTGTGTGTGTGTGTGTGTGTGTGTGTTTTCTGTTTCACGTAGTGGGAAAAGTGACATTACCACAGTTCTGCCTGCTTGTGTCTCTCAGGATCTTCTCCCTCCATGTACCCCTGCCATCCAAGACTCTGGTAAACCTCGTCTGTAAGCCGTCAGCTGGGATTATGGTCTCCCTGGAGCTGAAGACAACAGATGCCAGTCTTGGCACACACAGGGACAGCCAGGATGTCAAACGTGAGTTTCTTACAAGCCCTCCATTGTCCATACCTCATTCTGTACCCTTATTCTCACAGGGTCATCCTGAGGGGCAGGAGCTTATGCACTCTATAATCATTTTTAATAATTATTGTTATACCTTAGGCAGTTTAATGGGACAACAGTGGGAGAAATTTCTGTTTAAACCAAACTGTAAGGAACATATTGTAGCCAAGCAGTTTTTGAGAGATTGTGTGATTTGAGCATCCCACAAATGAGGTTATTCTTATACACACGTGGCTCACGTTTCAGTTAAATCTGCACGTGTGGCAGTTTAGGAGCCCAACAGTGTTCACGCATGGAGTCAGATACATGTCGCTTTCAAACATGAATGTGAGCCATAAACAACAGACCATGTGTGTCACTGTGTGCTGTTGCGTTGATGCTGCACCAACAGCTGCATTTTCATATCTTCTAATCTAATACAATTACTGACTCTGCAAAACTTTTATTTCTGCTGATTTTCATGTGTTATATTTTCACATCTTCTGACATCAGCAGGACTTAAGGCTCCATAGTGTGAAATTCTTTGGACTCTTTGACATTTTTGTGAATGAAACTTCTCCACAAGGAAAACAGTGTGTAGCGTTATACTGCAAATGTTGATTAGTCTAACAATCAAATCTCATGAATGCCCATGTACTCATTAACCTGAGGCCTTCATCAGGTTGAAACACACAATTTACAACAAGTTTGTGCAGTTAAGAGGGTTTGTTGAATTTGATTGGAACACACTGTATAAACAAGGCTCAAGAGGGGTTTAGGACAAAGTGAAATAGTCTTATAGGAAGACCAGTGTATTTGTAAAACCGATTTTCAGCCTCAGGTGTGTCACACTGAGGGATATTACCATCCTAAATATGTTGATTCTTGGCAGGTTCCACTGGCTGCCCACACAGACCCAAACCAGAACAGATCAGTTATTGGTAGCTAACAACTCTCCTTGTCTTTGGTGGGTGCAGTTACCAGTGTGACTCCTGAGGAGTTGGATGAGGGGCACCAATTGTTGAGCCGCTTCACTCAGCTATGTGGAAACCTGAATCCAGATGGATGGACTGTCAGGTGAGGCACACTAACACCTTAGGCTGCATCTACACAGAAGGTGTAGCTTGAGCGGTTCCAGGGCTCTTTCGGTGCCTACACAGGAGGCATTGGACACAGTGTTGAGTGTAGGTCACCTGCATCTTGATTGCTGAGAGCCCAGTACACATTTACTGTGATTACACATGTACAATGCAGGAAAATAGACCAGAAGTGTAAACATATATTTTGGGACATGTTTACACATACATTCACCGGCCACTTTATTAGGTACACCTGTACAACTGTATGCACTTCAGTGCAACATTTCCGCCTTAACATCTGTGGCTGAAGCTCCAAATGTTTCAGTTTTTGGTGAAACTGTCATGAATATATGAATTAAATTATATTATTGAGGTCATATTTACAGGTGGTGTTGTACTGGACTATATAATATTCAGAGGCGGCTCTTTATATTTGTCCTCCCAGCTATATACATGAGAGAGTCAGAATATTAGGAACACCTCTGAATATAATATATTGTATATACTGTGTGTGTGTATATATATATCTATATATATAAAGTTGATGGATTCTATTATAGAGCTGTCTGAATTCCTGGGCTTTCTGTCCTCTGCATGTCGCTCGCTGTATACAGGCGCTCGCAGCTGGAGCTGTCTGGCTGTGCTCTTAGAGAAATTTGTGTCAACATCCAGCGCAACGGAGAGCTACAGGACACACCGTTCAGCTGCAGGGTGGGAGAAGTTATGGTGAGACAATGGGAGCGCATTGTGTGTTCTCTACAGTGCACTTTATGAGACAGATAAAAAAAAATCAGCTTCTTCTTCTTAAAAGCAAAATTCAGTTATTATATAAAATGGCCACTGTCCGTACATAGTCCAATCCCACTGCTTTCAGTTTTGACACCTCACCTGACAGTTATGTCTGACATCATGAACTGCTGCTCATTTATTTTAGCTTCTTGTCCAACTAACAGATCCAGCTTAGTGTATCACCTACATTTATAGTGACATTTCAGCTCTCTTCAGTGCTCACACTTTGATACTCAGCTCTCAAGTCTTTATCTCTTCTAATACATGTGGAATAGGCCTAAGCCCCACAACCTATTACCTATTGTTTGTGAATAATCAAATTCATACAAATATATAAACTTTGAGGATTAAAATAGTGCTCATCCGGTATAGCCACCCCACAATAATGGTCCTTGGGTTACTTCTTAGTGAATGGTGTTCCCTGGATCACAAATCCCTGCTGTAGGTTTCAGTAGACACATCATAGCCACTTGCAACTGCAACTACAGTATGTTAGCAATTTCAGATACAGTCATTGAAAAAATTATTTGAACCCCAGCTGATTTTGTAAGTTTGCCCACTAACAAAGAAATGATCAGTCTACAGTTTCAATGGTAGGTTTATGTGAACTGGTGGCAAAACTTTTGTTGGCAATCAGATGTTTCTGGTAGTTGGCCACAAGGTTTGCACACATCTCAGGGGGGATTTTGACCCACTCCTATTTGCAGATCCTCTCAAAGTCATTAATGTTTCATGGCTGATGTTTAGAAAATCGAAACTTCAGCGCCCTCACCAG
>NW_018127972.1:769916-783655 GCF_001952655.1 Monopterus albus | reverse complement strand
GCAAACTTCAAACGGGCCTGTAGATGTGCTTTCTTGAGCAGGGGGACCTTGCGGGCACAGCAGGATTTCAGTCCTTCACAGCGTAGTGTGTTACCAACTGTTTTTTTGGTGACTATGGTCCCAGCTGCCTTGAGATCATTGACAAGTTCCTCCCGAGTAGTTCTGGGCTGATTCCTCACCGTTCTCATTATCATTGAAACTCCACGAGGTGAGATCTTGCATGGAGCTCCAGACCGAGGGAGATTGGCAGTTAATTTAGAAACAATTCTTTTTGTAATGCATTTTTCTGGATTTTTTTGTTATTGTTGTGTCTCTCACTGTTCACATAAACCTACCACTGAAATTGTAGACTGATCATTTCTTTGTTAGTGGGCAAACTTACAAAATCAGCTGGGGTTCAAATAATTTTTTCCCTGACTGTATTTCATCTGCAGATTGATCATTAAGGGCCAAATATTTTCCTCTTGAAATTCAGTCTCTTCTGGTCATGAATGTAAAATAGATATACATATGGTGCAGCTAATCATGCTTGCCTGTTCCTGTCCCTTTGCAAGCTTCTAGATGTAGCCAGTCTGGACATCCCCTCTGAAGTGGTTCGGGGCTTCTGCATTTACGATGTGGTGTGGATGCGTGGTGCTGGTTCCCTACCAGAGTCCAGCTCTCCCAGACTGCTCCTTAGTGCAACCCTGCACTGGGACTACCCGACTGCGCTGATACGCCACTTCAGGGTGTACTGGCGTCAGCTCAGGGGACCTAATCCCCGAATCCCTCCAGGACATCTGGTTCTGGTGGGACAGGCGTATTCTAATCTGTTTAGGGTAACGGAGTTGGCAGTGCCAGAGCCCCCTGGCCTACTGGAGCTGGTGGTGGAGCCAGTGATCAGGAAGGGCTTCCTGGTCCCTGAGAGAGACTGGGGAAGAAGAAGCCTCAGCTACACAGAGGACTTCACACAGTGACCATATATATATATATAGCGCTTTCTCACAGTGTGTTGCACTGGCCAGAGCGCTTTACAGGGAGATCATACCACCATTCACCCATTCACACACCGATGACGACAGGCTGCCACGCACCGGCGCTAGTCAAGCCACCGGGAGCAATTCTGGGTTCAATGTCATGTTCAGGGGCACTTAGGCACTACTGTCATGTTTTTTGTTTTTTGAGCCAAAAACCAAAACCCAACTCAGTGTTCACTTAATTTCTTTTTCTTTCAACCACATCACATGTTTTTATCAGAGCTATACATCATAAATCATAACAGCTACTGACATTGCCTATGCATATTGAAGATGAAAGAATCTGGAAATTTTATGAAAATAAAATCCATTCTTATATATGATACATATATTATATATGATACATGTGATTATATACATGACTATATTTATGCATGGTGCATTGATACTTATTAATTCAATGAATTCTTACTAGATCACAAATGATAACAATATGTGTATAGTACAAACGTGAGACAAAATTTACTGTACCGAGTATACATTCTATTATAAACCTCAACAAACATTTGGTTCTGTTTATTCAAATCCTTCTATGTCGATTTCCTTAACTTATGCATTATTAACCTTTTTGATATACAAATATAAACTGTTTTATTTATACTGTAAAGTAGAAAACACATTTGGTGTTTTTGATTCAAGGATGAAGGACAGTAAAATGGTCATTTTTGGGGAATAAACAGTAATCACTATACCTTATTGAGGGCATTAAATAATGTGTGAAATATTAAGTGGAGAGACTGCTGAAGGGTCACGCTTAGAAGATACTCTGGCACCATCCATAATACAGTACATTGCAACATTGCGGTTTATTTCAAAATATTCACATCTAGATCCAGTTTATACAATCCAGGTTAGCTTTATTTTATTTTTATTTAAATAAACCCTTGAGGTCAGAGCTGCTTTTTCAAGGGCGCCCTGGCACTCAGTTTAAATCAGTTAAATAATTTTTTCAGTGTCAAAAAGTATAATTAGTTGTGACTCTAAAAAGTAATGAAAACCTCCAGGGTACTGAGGCAGGGTGAATAACTTGTAGTCACTGGAAACAAATTAAACAGCATCTGCACTTGAACCTCATTCTCTCTAACTTCACTATAATGTGTATTACTGTCCAAATACAGATTTATTGCACCGTACTTTTATCCACAACAATGCTAACAGGGGTACTCCAGAAAAGAGGTTTAATAAACTGATGTTAAACCTGAGCTCTGAGTTGTTGATTCCAGAACAGTTATTCTATGTATGATGAAACATTTCCCTCCTGATGGGATTGTTCTCTTCCAGAATGGCAGTGCCCTCATTCATAAAGCATGAGGTGCCACTGAATGAATGGACCATGAATGCTTCCTTTAAACTAGAATAAAGTTTTAACTTTCAAACAATGCATTAGAAGTCTAATAATAATAATAATAATCACCTTTATTTGGCCAAGTATCTTGCCCAAGGACACTTTGACAGGCACCGAAATTCGAACATCTGACCGGGAAACGACTGCTCTACCCACTGAAGTACAGTCACCCCCCCACAGTCTAGTAACACCTTAGTGTTGTGTATTCAATGAATAGTGAACCCTCAGCAGTTTATTCATTCAACTAATTTCAAGAAACCTCAAGTCAGAATAGCTCATATTTGTAAGTAACTGTAAAACGTGGTCTGAAAATTAAAACTACATTTCGAGTTGAATTAATTTTAAATTAAGAAAGCATACATGTATATACTCAAAGAGAAAATGATTAGTTGACTTTACTAATTTCCTCTATGTTGTTTTACAGTGTGCAGTCATACAAAAAAAATTACAAAATCTCTTCCACAATATGATAAAGACAGAGCCGGCCCAAAGCATAAGCGAACTAAGCACCTGCTTAGGTCCCCATTGGCACCGTAGGGCGCTTGAAATGTCCATTGGCCCATTGGCGCCCCCGTAGGGCGCTTGAAATGTCCAACAAGAAAGCCTGTTTATGCTTATGTGCACTGTAATAGTTGTTAAGTGCAATATGAAGCATGCACAGTCTGTCAGGATCATTTTAGATTACAGGGAAAAAATCAACAAAAAGGTAATGTTGCAAAAAAAAGTACATCCCTCTTGAGCAGAGAAAGGGAAAACAAAGTATGACACATAGCAACCTAAAAGTATGTTTATGTGAATAATTAACAGTATTTGACTTCCACAAAAAAACAAAAACTGATGAATTATCTTGTTTAGTTCATGTTGGCATAGAGGGGAAAAAAACAGTGTTGAGTTTCTTACATTTCATAAAACTCCCTATACTGTGTAGAGGAAACCCCCTTCTGCAAACTTATTAACCAGAGGAAAGTGAGCATTTATCATTTGTCCTTATTTGTGCATGGATCCTGCATCAGCACGTTTGTTATGCAGTAAACCAGTCATGTGCTATTCATCTTAGAATAGCAGTCGTCAGGGCAATAAACGCACCAGTGTGACATTCTGCCAAAGCAACCAAAGAACTTTCCAGGATGAAGAGCTGGAATATGCCGTGCTGGCTGAGTCACTCACCTGATCTTAGTTTAACTGAGCTGCATTCCATTTGTTGAGGCCCAGATAAAAGGCAGAGAGTCCATAACAAGCAAGAGCTGAAGATGGCTGCAGCGAAGACCTGGGAAAGATACAAAGCATTCGCTGATGTCTATGGGTCCAAAAAAAGTGTCTAACTGTCCAAATTTGGACTGTACATGTAGCATATGCTGTTTTCCATGGTTCTCAGATATGTTGTCAGAAAAACCAATGAGGTATATTGAAATGTTTATTACTGTACGAGAGAAAAGGCCAGCACATAAAAAAGAAACATCTTTATTAGAGGCTGAAATATACAGAGGTTATTGTTGTAATCAAGCAAGACTGGAATTTTGGATTTGGTTTAGCAGAACATGAATTAAAAATAAAAAACAAATCATGTGATCATTGTGATTGTCAGAGCCATTCCAGCTGGCATAATAGTGGGTGGATCAGAGTTGCTGCTGGGTGATCATCTTCAGCATCTCCAAAGCCATTGGCCCCTGGTCTGAAGGAATCTGGCAAAACAGAAGAAATAAGAATGAACAGTTTTATTTTACATTTCCACTTTAATTCTTTTACTGTTTTTTATAATTTAACTTTATTTCTTATGTTTGTAGACATAGTCTGATCAGTTGCTAAATAAGTGTAACGGAATCAATTTGCACATCCTAGTTCACTCCACTTTGATTGATTCCGTTGATTTTTGGCATTATATCCCCACATTTCTTGCCATTTTTCATAATGCTTTTTATCCTGAATTATTGCTTTGCTCATCATACACGGTTGCTGTAGCAAAACATTGCAGTTTTAGTTGATAACTGTACGTGTTATATTTATGCATTTGTTACACTGAGCTTTACCATGTGCTGGCACCCATTTCCAGCTCAAAATATGCTACATTTGTTCACTTTTGCCTTTTTTTCGCCAGTCCTTGAGAAGTGGGATGAAAAAGATGGAAATATACCCCAAGGGCAAAATTATCTTGGAGATGCACAGCTTTCAGTATGTAGATGGGGCAAAGCTACCATTATTGTAGCTCAGTGAGACAACCACATGCAGCAACCAAAAACTATACTTGCTAGCCAGAAATCCAGAGGCTAATTAGCGTTAGCCAGCAAACAGTTTACAGGATACAGTGATTATACTCTTTACACACTACAAGCAACAATGTACACGAGTGGAAAGTGTGAAACTGACCTTTTAAATCCAGACTAATTCCTTGTGAAGTGTTTACTTAATGGAATCATTATTCCCGACTGAAATGCTAGAGGTGCTATATCTGTATCTACACTGCTGCAGCCAGTGTCTCACCATGTGACCGGCTTTGAGGATCCAATAGAAGGCAAAGTTCTTATATGTCTTGTAGAAAGCCCCAGTAACACCTGGGGAGGTGGGGTCATCCAGGGCAGTCCACCTTAGCTTGTTAAATCCAGGTAGCCCCTCCCACTTCAGCCGCTTCACCCACTGCTCCTGACCTGTAAATAGAGATTCATAAGGAAATAATGCATGTGGATGATTGACACCAAGGTGGCACTGACTCTTGACATACACCCCACTGCTGCTGGAGAATAATATGCTTAAGTTACCCATGGTGTCCACTATAAGGTCTAGCTGTCCATTGTAGACAGTGACATTGACTCCACTGGTCAGCAGCTGATCAACTATGTCCACCACTGGCCTCATGAAGTCACCTGCCATGTTGGTGAACACATCTTCCGCCTGGCCTGGGCATGCAGCAAAGACACGAGAGGGGAAATCATAGATGGAAATTATGATTCAAGACGAGCACAGTACTTAAATACAATACCTCCCCAGATGACATTCTGGGGGATGATGCCAAGTTTCTTCCTGATTGGTCCATTCATCAGCTCGTTCAGCGAGGGGCTATGGAGAGGACGAATGTGGCGACGTATCTGCAGAGCTTGTGGGGAGAGGGGGAAAAAAGTGGACACGACTGTGAACCCCAAAAAACGAAATGACACTGACTTCAAATGCTACAGAAACCCTGTTATGTAATAAACACATTCCTTCCATGTCACCAAACCTGCTGAGCTGTTTTCATGGTGGAACATTTTCTGGCTGGATGCAATCATCGTGTCTTCACAATGTAGGTGGAGTTTTTCATCCGGTTGCTGGGTGAGGATGTTGTAGAAGTTGACTCCATTGGTGTTCTGATATGAAAGCCAAAACAAGTTCAAGACATTAAACATTGCAATCACCGGAAGGCAGCCAGGGTTGTTATGACAATGTAGCATGGAAATCCATATGCACACAATTACTTCCAGAGCACTCTGTCAGTATCGAAATGTAACAATATTTCAGAAATTCTGTAGTAAGAACTGATTTGTTTTACTACAACAATAACCCAAATAATACAGCTATAACCACTTATCCTGTAAAGCCAGGAGATGGTAAGGTTCTCACTTTAACATAAGACTAAGACGAGACTAGAAACTGGTATCACACAGAACACCTTTTAAGGTAAAGTTTTTTTTCTAAAATAAATAATCATGGTCTTGGACATGGTGAGTCAGAGCTCTCTCCTCTCAGACACCAACTGTTACCCTTGATAGTTACTACTACATATCTCCCTGCTGATATTTCAAAACAAATGCCTACCAGGTACACTGTGTATTTTGTGCAGATTGTGGCTGCTTCTCATGTCTCCTGTGACTGTTCCTCAGCCCTCATTTGACTGGGAAGTCATTCTGGTTGAGTGAGGATTGAGGATGCTTCAAGACTCTTATATCAGGTCTGAGGAGTGAGGATCAAGGAGGCTACTGGAGCAGCCTTTAGTGAGGATACACAAGACCATCCTTTGCAGAAGGCTTTTATGGACAGACGCACACCTCTTTATCAGAAATCAGTTGCTGACTGGATGCTTCAAATGAAGGACTGTAGGAAAGGATGTCTCATGTCATTAATAATGAGTTTCCTCGAGTCCTCTCTCCTCATATATTCTTGCTTTTTTTCCTCACATCTTATGTGAGTGGGACTAAGATGAAGAGAAAGATGCAGTGAAGCAGCCTTTGTCTTTTCTTGTTAAAGAGACATTCAGAGCAGCAGAGGAGTGAGTATGACACAACTGTTGTACTGTAGGACTTAACAGTGTGAAATGTACATTATGCTGAAAACCTCCAGTGCTGCGAGCCCTCCAAGTACCAACCTGCTCCACCACAGTCTCAGTCACCGACCACAGTTCAGTGGCTTTCTTAAACTGCTGCTCCTCCATGGCTTTCTTCACTGCCTCAGCTGCACTGTTGACATCCGCCAGGCCATAATCATCCAACAGTGACTACACGGCAAACACACCACAGTCAGATGGCAACTCAACATACCCACTTACTGCCAAAAATTGGATTTTCACCACACATTTTTAAACTGAAGAATTTGCCTCTTGTTTGTTACTTACAGTAGTATAGAGATATGGGCCCCATGTCATGACAGAGTCTGTGGATGAAGCACAAGTCAGTGAGCAGTTTGGCCATTTCTCCACCAAAAAGTTAAAGATAAACCATGATGTATCTTTTAAAGAGGTTCTGATCAGTGTGATATGGGTCTGTCATGGGTTAATTTACATAATAGTTCCATTTTAATTTTCATTTGCTGGAGGAAAGCACACACAGCCTATTCATTATTGTTAGCATTTTAGTAAGATATGTTTGAACTGCTTTGAAGACTATAGACATTTATGGTAAATATATATATTCAAATACCACATATGGAATTGTGTGTTAAAGAAAAAAGTATCAACAAAGTAAAAAGTTTAAAATTTTTGATTCTTCCAAGTAGTCACTGTTTGGTGTTCTCTAAACCAGCATCATGAGGTTTGATTACATCATCATTTCATGTGTTATTTCATAATTTAAGTGTCTTCAGTTTTAATCTACAATGCAAAAAAATACTAGAAACAAATTTGAGGACTGAATGAGAAGGTGTGTCCAAACTTTGGACTGAGGCCTTGTCCTGAATAAAATCATTGCAATTTTGTTCCAAAGTCAAAATGTGTAACATTCCAGAGAGGATGTGTTTGATTAGAAACATTTACAGTGATTGACATAAAGGACTCAGTGATACTGACCCAGTGGGGAAATCCAGGAGTCTCCAAGGGCCACACCGGCAAACTTACATTTCACTGTCCCTTGTGCTATGGCCTGGACAGAGAGACACAAATTAAACGCTTTAAAAATGGGACTTCAGATTGCGAACATATTGTGAATCTGGCTGGTGGTTGACCAGTAGGCCAAAGGCTAGGTCAACTGGCAATCCTGGAGGCAAACAACCAGGAAGCATAAGACGTGTGGACTGAACGCTTAGCATACACCGGCTGCTCTCAGACTCAAAAACCTATGAACTCACCTTGGTGAGTTCCAACGAGATAGCAGCTGCCATTTTCCCTCCATAGGACTCAGAGAAGATGTAAAAGGGGATGTTCTGCACAGACACAAATAACCGTTAGTTATCAGTCTACTGCTTGGTGCTCAGCAGCTATTGAACAGTAGTTTTTTTGCTGCCTGTTACAGCCAAAGATAGTACTATGAAAGCAGTGAGAGTGAAGTAAAAATAAAAATTACACCTGCGCTCCTCAGGATTCAAGCCTTTTTCCTAACTATTTATCATTCCTTTCAAAACAATACACACTGCAAAGCTGTGTTTTATTACAGTTAAGAGAAGCTGTTGAGGAGAGCTAGCTGAGGAGATCAACAAAATAGAGTATGTATGGAAAAACATGGCAACTTAACCCAGAGATTTACTGTTAGCAAAGGCTATGAGGCTGATGCTAGCTGGCTAACGTCAGGTAGCTAGTTATGTTAGCTTACCTGTTAATTACCCCACTCCACTTCCAAGTTGTTCTCATTTCCATCATATGCTGTCTTTTTTTTATTGCACATTCACCTTAGAAATGTTTCTTGTTTACCCCTTTATAGTACACAATATTTTGTTTTGTTGATCTTGCTAATTTTATTGCTCATTTGTTTTCATGTGTACAGGATGGAAGCACTTTTAGCACTTTTCAGGTCCATAGCTGTTTCTCATTGCATGACTGTTTCTCCTACTAAAAATAAAACTAAAATCTAGTGTTAAGAGAACAGGTATTTAATTAGTTTGTAAAAAAGTCTGAAATGTCCAATTCTGTATGTCTGACAGATGAGAAAAGTCTGAAAAAGTCACCAAAACAAGCTTTACCACTTTTCAGCATATATGGACCATTCAGTCTATTAAGTCTTTATATTTTTGGTAAACATCACAGATAATAGATAATTATTGCAACTAAAAAGAAGTTTGCACCATTATGATGATAATCATGCCACAGTGAAACAAACTATACCGTTGTGAGTATCCAGTTAGCATACCTGGAACTCCGGCCTCTCTGTAAAGAAGTGTTTGAGCAGCACCAGCATGTCTGAGGCCACCATGGACACATTGGTAGCATAGCCATCAGGGCTGTCAGTGTAGCTAAAGCCAGTGCCCACAGGGTTGTCTACAAACAACACACTAGCTGCCTGTACCTGAAAGAACCAGCACACACAGTATATCAGCATTCAACATTTTAAGACTTTATTTGGAACACTGATTCTATATACAAGATTTTCCTCAAGCTGTAAAAGGAATAATTCATTACAAGGTAGAAAGTGTGTTTAAAAAAACAACAACTGTTTTCTAATCACTAAACAGCGAGTTGAACAGAAGGCCAATTAATTAAAAATGTTAAATGCTGCAATCTTACCCAGCTTGTCTTTCTGGGCTCTAGGTCCCTGTTCAAAGGTCCAATCTCATCAAAGTTCCCAAAGCCGCTTCCTGATCCTCCTGGTCCACCCTAAAGACACATAAACACACATCCTTATAATGTTCAAATATTAAGAGCAAATGTGCTATTTTAAACAGAAAAAGATATATTTATTTGTATGCAAACTTTTGGCCACCCCTGGGCAAATGTGAAAAGTAGGGAAAAGTAGTTTCTTCCCCTGTGCCATCACACTGATAAACAGTTAATTCATGCTTCTATGACAGGATTCAGCAATCACCCCAGGGCAATAAAGGGTAAATATAACCACTGTATACATCAGCCTGAAAGCTCTTCTGCCATAATGTATATGTACATATATTTATGAATGCTGTCTGTTTTTTCCTCTCGTTTCTATCAAAGGAAAGGTGTACAAGACAGTAGTGCTTGCACTTTGGGGATTTAGCTTTGCCCAGCAGACATGCAGCTTTATCTTGTATTGACCTCTAAAGTTCCCCTTTACTGCCACTTCTAACGACAGTGGAAATTTCAAGCTGGAAAATTCCCCCAGAGCCACAAAACACATATTATACAATGGCTTTCAGTGACAGAGTAGTACTCTTCATGCATGATCATGATTAGAAGCAGATTTGGAGTTCACTAAACATTAACATTCCCCCAATGGATGTTGGGGGAAAACACACTGAGAAATAAAAGCGATACAACAAGCTGTTGAAAATGATCCCAAGTCACTGTGGTTTGCTGTAACAGGGTTAAAAATACAGTAACACTGGTGTGCAGAGGTGGAAGAAGTACTCAGATTGTTTACTTATGTAAAAGTAACAATACCACACTGTAAAAAAATCTCTATTACAAGAAAAGCCTTGCAATCAAATTGTTAAGTAAAAGTACAAAAGTATTACCACAAAACATACTTAAAGTGCCATTGTTGATCACTTTAATGTTGCAGCTGGTAAAAGGGGGAGATTTTAATGAGCTAATAAGCTTATAATTTTAATTCCTACTGTGTAACAAGTGAACTGTCCAACATAAAGCAATAAAGGCTTATGATTATACTGTATTTTGTTGTTAATCTGATTCTGCAAAGTAACTAGTAACTAACGATATAACATGAATGTAGTGAAGTAAAAAGTACAATATTGGCCTTAAGTGCTCAGTTACTTTCCACCACTGCTGGTGTGTGGTCCTTTAGAGTTGAAGCTGTAGAAATCAGTGGACCTGATCATGTCCTACCTGCAGCCACATGACCAGAGGCAGCTCCTCGTATCCGGCAGACCGGCTGTCAGCATAGTAAAGCCACCAGAACATATGGGCCCCCTCTCTCACCTCGACATAGTTCCAGGCTTCTTTGCCTGCCAGGGGACTGGGGAGCCCTGCACAGGAGTCAGTTAAATTCCGCTGTTTAAACCCGGTATTCAGTTACAGTGTTACTTACAAACAGTTCTACTAATGTTGCAAGCAAATAGTGCAGCTGCTGTATAATGAGCAGCATGAACAAAACCTTAGTTTCGTATTGCAGCCAGCTGAATGGAGGCGTGAAGTAGTAATACGAATCCAGTATTAAGGTTGATTTCGCTTGGCTACAAAGTGTTGTTACATTTAAGCAACCGTGCCAGCACTATACGGTTATAGACCAGAAACCGTGGCCTACCTTTACTGACGATAATGGCAAGAAAACACAACAGGCTTGGAGCTGCTTCTGTCAGACCCATTTTGAAGCACTAACGTCTTCGCCATGCACAGATTTTAGGCAGAGGAAATCACATGACCACATCGAAATCAGCTGACCGATGGTGTGTTTATTTCCTTGTTCCCGCAGATGGAAAATTTACTCTTCTAATGTGCAGGTCAGGCAACAAAATCCACAATTAGCCCACAGTCAACCCATGAAAGTACAAATCTCCCAGGAAAAATATATAGTATATAAACATCAATTTTAAACGAAGAAATAAATACACGAATGACGTGCGAATTGAAAGTATCAGAGGAGGGACTTCAGCTGCAGGTAACGGGATTTCCTGGTTATCACGGGGAATACATCTCAACGAGGGAGCACTTTTCGACACATGACCTGTGCACACAATATTTTGTCTGAAGTAAAGAACTAATTTAAATAAATCTCAAATTTTGAGAGTGCACAATGAGACAGAAAGACATTTGCGGGCAATATAAGTCCAGCAAAGAAAATTCACAGTGACTGTGACTTCATTTGTACACATCACAGTAAACTAGTAGGCCAGGCCTATTTATTTTTAAGTTTTATAATGGCGAGAGGGAAGTCAAATTAGGGAAAATCGTGTAATATCCTATTTTCGTGTGTGACCACACAGTCATACCTCGTGTTGTATGAGTTACTGGTTCTTCTTTCCTCTTGGCCTTGGAGGAGACTGATTGAGGCTGTGTGGAATATGATTATGATTGGTGTAAAATTCCTTTTGTAATGAAGGAACTGGGGGGGTCATACCTCCACCCCAAAAGAGAGCAGTATTGTGAGATGACTCCAAAGAGGATAACCGGTCAGATTTAACAAAAAAGCCCAGTAAAACAATTGTCCTTCGAAATAAAGGTCCAACGTTTTAAAACAACAGATTTGTGTAAAAATTGTAATGATCAACTCCTCATATCGGATTATTAATTGTAATGTATTTTTAAAAAAATGCAATTTACATTTTTAAATGTACTAACTTAATTTAGATTGCTACTTCATGTGGCCTGTCACTAGACTATGTGAGCCTTGTACTTTAACCTAACACTACATTTTCACATACTGCATTAAAACATCAGTTGCCCTCAAATTTAGCCTTAGGCCTACCTCAGATACACAACCAGCATCTGCACCACCATCTGGTTCCCACATGGTCCCACCATGGGCAACTTCTCCTTTGTCCTTTAAGAGGTGGAATGAACTTTAGTTTAATAGTGTTGGGAAAAAGATCAGGGGGTATAGGATATAGAGCACTTACTAAGTTTTTAGAGAGCACATGTATAAACAAGCTAATATAATGTGATTTTGTTATTTTGTTATGGTAGTAGGTAGGGGCTGAGTAGTGGAAGCTAGGCTAAGAAAGGAAGTGGATATCTGTGAGCAGCAGTATAGCTTCATGCCCAGAAAGAACACTACTGATGCAATTTTTGCTCTGAGAATGTTAATGGAAAAGTATAGAGATGGTCGGAAGGAGCTGCATTGCGTCTTTGTGGAGTTAGAGAAAGCGTACGACAGAGTGCCGAGAGAGGAGCTATGGTACTGTATGAGGATGTCAGGAGTGGCAGAGAAGTACGTCAGAGTAGTTCAGGATATGTATGAGTGGAGTACGACAGTAGTGAGATGTGCTGTAGGTCAGAGTTCAAGGTGAAGGTGGGGCTACATCAAGGATCGGCTTTGAGTCCCTTCTTGTTTGCTATGGTGATGGACAGGTTGACAGATGAGGTCAGACAGGAATCTCCCTGGACAATGATGTTTGCGGGTGACATTGTGATCTGTAGTGAGAGCAGAGAGCAGGTGGAGGAACACCTGGAAAGCTGGAGGTCTGCTCTGGAAAGAAGAGGAATGAAAGTCAGTCATGGTAAGACAGAATACATGTGTATGAACGAGAGGGAGGGAAGTGGAACAGTGAGGTTACAGGGGGCTGAGGTCAAGAAGGTGCAGGAGTTTAAGTATTTGGGGTCAACAGTCCAGTGTGATGAGGGAGAAAGGTGTCAGGAGTGTTGTGTGACAGAAGAGTGGCAGCAAGAATCAAAGGAAAGGTGTACAAGACAGTAGTGAGACCAGCTATGCTGTATGGGTTAGAGACTGTAGTAGGACCAGGATGGACAGGATTAGGAATGAACACATCAGAGGGACAGCTCAGGTCGGCTGTTTTGGGGACAAGGTCAGATTGAGATGGTTTGGACATGTGCAGAGGAGGGATAGTGGTTATATTGGTAGAAGGATGTTGGAGATGGAGCTGTCAGGCAAGAGGTCAAGAGGAAGGCCAAAGAGGAGATATATAGATGTGCTAAAAGAGGAAATGAAGTTAACTGGGGTGAGAGTAGAGGATGCCGAGGATAGAGTTAGGTGGAAACAGATGATTCGCTGTGGCGACCCCTAAAAGCTGGGGTGGGAACAACCGAAGGAAGAAGAAGAAGAAGTAGCTAGGGCCCGTTTTGATCCACACTCCAGTCTGAAAGGGGGCGGTAATGCACCTAAAGCTGGTTGCCAACCGCCGGTTTTTAAACAACAGTAAACAACTGAAGAAGAAGACGACGACGACGAAGAAGACGTGATCGTGAGAAATGTTAATGTGGTGGTTCAAGTCTTGAAGTGTATAAGTCGTTTAGACAGACGTTTATATTGTGAAAAAAATCTGACAGGAAGTACCGACCTTGGTTTTTGCAGACGAAAAACGAGCAAGCCGAGTTTGGGCCGTGTCTTGGTGTGAGGTTCGGTTTGGTTTGTACCCGTCATGGCAGCTAACAGTAGCAGCTT
>NW_018127972.1:733021-769887 GCF_001952655.1 Monopterus albus | reverse complement strand
CGTCATTGATTGCCGCATGTGCTGGCTGCTCGTGGACTTAAACACATGTCGCGTGGTGGCCGATCTGGAAAGTATCATCAGAGAGAAGTTTGAGTTCAGCCGGGGAAGCATCCTTAACCTCTTCATAGAGGACTGCTACCTGCCCCACACAGAGAGCGTCTATGTGGTGCGGGACAACGACAGCGTGAGGTGCGTCTTCATGGACACTTTGTTGTATTGCTAGTGAGAGCAGTGGAAAGTAACTGTACATTTACTGAAGTACTGCACTTGAGTACTGTGAGATATCAGTACTTATCTATATTGTTGATCCTTGGTGGGAAGTTCACAAGCTGCCCAGCACCAATTCAAATTATAAGCATATAAGGTAGTTAACATTACCTCCACCTTCACCAGCTGCAATACTGGGCTAAATGTGATGAACACAGTAATGCATCAGTAATTATAATCCAATAATTTAGGCTACATTGATGTGAAATGTGCCATCCTGCATAGTGAGAATGTCCATTGAGGTTTTGGTGACTAATTCTGTTCATACCAAGATTAATTTTAGGGTTTGATGATCTGAAAAAACATATTCTTTGCTTTACATAGGTTCTTTTTGTTTAGAATGTGTGTGGTGAAATTATTTTTTAGGCTGGTGTATATAATGTGATCAGAGCATGGCCACTACACCAGACATGGTGCTCTTTTTCTGGCCTTGTCAGTGCAGTGGTCCTGTTTGTTTGTCCATGCCACTTGATAAAAACTGATATTGTGACAACATTTTCTCAAGTTTCACTTACTTTATCTAGAGAGTTCAGCTGTTTTTAATGGTCTACCAATTTTTATGGTTATAGCTCAAGTTATGTGGCTGAGGTGACAAAATATTTGAAGATGTTAGACTCATCCATTCAAATATGTGTTGTTTGCCAGGGTGAAGGTGCACTCGCTGGTGCAGGTGAATGGGCACAGTAGCTGTCCAGATACTTTAAGTAAAAGCTGCAGAAAGAGAGAGAGACCCACAGCAGAAAATGGAGTAAATGTGGAATGGAAGGAGAAAAAGAGGAAAAAAGGGAGTGAGAAGAGCCTAGAGGGGGACGCTAAGCAGGGTTCAGGTGATGAGAGGAATAAGAAGTCGCAAGAAAAGCACACAGAGAAGAAGAAGAAAAAGAAGAAGAAGACAGAGGAAAATGGCCCTTCTGCCACCCCCAAACCAAGTGCTTCTCCCAAAAAAACTTTAACTGGTGTCAGCCAGCCAGAAAAAAACACCAAGAAGCCCACAGCAACACAAACAAAAACAAAAAATGTCTCTTCTTCAGATTCCAGTAGCAGTGTAAAAATCCCACCAAAAAACAAACCTTTAACCTCTACACCTCCCAAAGTTAGAACAAAAAATAACTCAAAATCTCAGCAGCCTACTCCAGTCCCTGAGTCCACAAACTGCTCACAGAAACAGGCTGCTAGTATAGGTGTGCCTCATCACAACAAAGTTGTGGAGCCTCATACCTCAGACAATGAAGAGGAGGTTGAACTGGTAGTGCGAAGACTGAGGCAGCAGCCAGAATGCGGCGTGGGTACTCAATCTTGGAGAAGCTGCAGTCTGGGAAAAACCAGGTACGGTAGTCCTGGAGAGATGGGAAGGGGTGTAGGTAGAGGGGCCATCAAAGACCACAGTGGCAGCCAAGAGTCCATCTATAATGAAGCCATGGAGCCATCCTACCATACTGATTCTCTGACCAACGTGTCTGTGGGCATCCAGGTATGTCTGCATTTGTCTGCACCTACCTATTATACATGTGTGTCTCTGGGATTTCATGACTAGTCTAGTCACTGTATGATTCTTTAACACTTTCTTACACGCTTCAAATTAGTTTGATATTTTACTACACTAACTGTATCCTAAAAGTGGCCATTCTTTTATTGTCTCCCAACAAGAGAAATTTAATGGGTGTGTGCATTAAAGTGCCTTAAATAAGTAATTGATGGCTGCGTAGATGACATCATGTTAAAAGGGGTGAAAGCTACACATCCCAAGCAGAATTTCAGCATCTTCACCACCTTATAATTCATGCAGAAAACATGGAAATAAAGAAACCATTAATGGGCGGACATTGTGCCGCAGCTGAAAGCACCTTTTTGCCCTTCTGGCAGTATACTGGGATAAAAAACTGAAAAAAGCTAATGAAAGATATTAGGTAATATACAGTATAATATAACATGAACAGATGATGGATCTTCATAACCATTTGCATGTACACACAGAATGTGCTACATTTCCATAACTGTTGTGAGATCGACATAGTTTTACCTGTAAGAATGTCTCACTCTGTTGGAGTTGTTGGAATGACAGAGAAGCACTCGTTTCACTGTAATTACTCAGTGGTGATACAGAGTGATGCCTCTTTACCTCACAAACTACTTCAGCTAACAGCAGATGGAGTGTTGTCTGTTTGTCTGCCAGCTGCAGCGAGGTCACAAACCCAACAAAATCCATTTTCATTTTGTCCTGTTATCACTTTAAGTCATAGAGTTAACGTTAGTTAGCAACAGCTGGTATAACTCCAGCGGTTGTCATTTTAAGCAGAAACGGCAACAGTCAGCAGAAGCTGCTACCTGACCACACAGAGCTTTGCTAACAAGATAGTAGGTGTCACTGGCACTGCTGTGTGGCAACAAGGGCGGGACAAACTTACAAATATTTGAATGGTCAGATATTTGGGTCTAGCCCTAAAGAAATTGATTTGTACTTTGATTATTTAGTTCAGTTCATGTTTCATCCATTAACATGGTGGGGGCATGATTAATGATCTGTACTGCAACCAGCCACCAGGGGGCGAGCAAGTCGCAGTGGCTTCACCTCTGGGAGCTGTCACAATGTCTATCCTATATACAGTCAGTGGTCTTTCCTAGGTCATAATCTTTGATTGGCGGTACAATCACATCTCTCTCAGTGTATTTCCTGTCTATTATGAAATACTGTATGAAAAGAGATGAGGATTAACAATCTCTTGTCTTCCTGCATGTGTCTGTGTGTAGAATGGAGCTGAAAGTGCTCCCAAACCAGACTACAGCTCTATGCCCCTGCTGGCTGCCCCTCCACAGGTGGGACAGAAGATCGCCTTCAAGGTAAGCCTGTTCAGGTTTTATTAGTTTAACTGGGTTACTGTACATTATTGCTGGCAAACTGTCAATACAAGTCAGTATTATTGATCAGTCACAGATAATGAAAAGTGACACTGCATGTCTGTTTATTTCTTTCTCTTGAAAATAATAAGCATCTGAATGCATGTCAGCCATAGAGCCCAACATCCTTTGGCAATATTCATTACATGGCCATGAGCACACAGCGTTTTACCTTAGCACTGGGGTTTATTGTTGCAGTTTCAGAGTAAAACTATTCACAGCCTTCATAAAATCCAGAGCTCTGAGCAGATCTGTGAAGCTAACAGCTAATTCTGCATTCTGAACTAACAGGCAGGTTTCCTTCATGGCATAAATATAATTGGTTTTCAGGTAGGTAGGTAGGACTTTATTGATCCCACAATGGGGAAGTTCCTGTGTTCCAGCAGCCATAGAGAGCAGCAACTAAACACCATAAGAACAAACACCATACACATATCTTGAGAAACAGATTCCAAAAGTTTTTACTTTAGTGATTTGTTGCACAAAAAAACAGCTTTTTAAAAATGAAAGGAGCTCAGAGAGCTGTTGTGACAGACTGGTGTTAGCTTGTTCTCAGCTGGCTAGCATGTTAGCAGTTAGCTTACCAGGTACCAATTTGTCCCTACGTCATGAAGCACTCATAAATGAAAATTTCTTTGGCACTTTCGGGAGCAATTCTTAATCAATGCTAAAATGACTGTTAGTTGTAGCCTTAAAAGCTAGTTTCTTATGTTGCTTTAAGATAAACTGTTCATTTTACATCTAAGAGTGTAAGCAGTAATAAACCGGGTCGATGATTGTGTCTTCCATTAACACACATCTGCCATCAATAAAAGGAAATGCAGTGGCATCAGTTCATTTAGTGAACTTTGTGTTCAGTTGTAATGTTCATTTCCTGACACAGTTCTTTTGTGTGTGGGTGTGTTCACAGCTGCTGGAACTAACTGAGAACTATACTCCAGAGGTATCAGAATATAAGGTGAGTGTATCACTTCTGCTGCAGTAATCTGAAATGACTATTGAGCTCAGGTTGTTGGGAAGGATGTTGAAGAGATGATCTTATGGAAGTCTTAGCTGTTCGTTCATACTGGAATCACCACCCCAACTGTGTACTTTTCAGGAGGGGAAGATTGTGAGCTTTGACCCAACTACCAAACAGATTGAGCTGGAGCTATTTCATGTCTCTCAAGGTAGGGATCATTTCACTGCTGACACACTAATAATCCCATTTTAAAATATTATATTTCACAGTTTTCCCATACAGTGGCACATCGTTAAAATAACAATTAAGATACCATAGTAAATGATGTATATCGCACACCCCTAGTTCAAAGTTAATGCATCAATGTGTACGATTAGCTTTCCTTTGAAAACGGTGCAGGAAATGTTCTTTTAAAGAGGCAGTTAGTAAAGATTGGTGGACTCACACTGCTACTTTACTTTGCATGCACAGACATTTCTAAATAACACTGTGGACCTACTATGGATATAGAGTATTATGATTAGGGGTCAAACTTTATGGTTCCTCATGAAATTCCTACAGTATCATGATGTTTTGGAGGAATTCCACACACAAAGATCAGTGACTTGGACACGGTATGAGTAATGGAATTTTAAATGTAATTTACATTGTACAATATTTTCCTAATAGGTAACACACATTTGCAGTTATTCCTACCTTTCTGCTTCTCCCTCAGCTCCTGTGGAACCTGGGAAGTTTGACCTGGTCTATCAGAATCCAGATGGCTCAGAGAGAGTGGAGTATGCAGTGTCCAGAGGTGCTTGGGTAAGCCTTAGCATATAACTGCTACTTTATTACTGACTGAAATTCATAGAATGGTTTAACCCCCAAGGCCAACGAGGAAGGTTTCAAGGGATTCCACAGCAAAATGTGTGATGATCTTATTTTGATGAGGCTTAAAGTTTTATTAATAATTTTTTTTTGGCCACTAGGGGCAGTATAACAGGCTGCAAACACTGTCTGATAAATACACTTATAAAGTTGCTATGGTGAATGTCTTAACAAACAATTTACTCACTGAGCAGCCACTGAGAAACATAAACATTAATTTAAAGTCATGTCTCTGTCCACCTGCTAATGTAACATTGGCTCACTCTGTTATAGCTCTCTTTTGGTCTCTACTAAGTTCATAGAAAACTATCTGGTTGTTTAGCTACAACATTGTGCACCAACAGCTAGTTGCTGTTTGGTGCAGGACAGGTAACACACATTGGATTTATGAGAGTGTTTATCAGCTAACATCAAAATGTTGATTAACCTAGCTTTAAAGTTCCAGACCCCCCCCAAACTATTTTATTGTTTAGGTGAACTCAAAATGTTCTGCCAGACCAGTTAGAACAGTTTTCATTATTTCACATGACCTTTTCTCAATTATTGAAGTGTGTGGGGCTCAGTCGTAAACTGATATCATCAAACAACTGCATAATTTTCACCTGTGTACTGTTTTTGGTATCATTTCCTGTAGTACTTAGATCTTGTTTTAATCGTAGTGTAATCATAGATATAGTAATGTCTCTGCTTTCCTCCCACAGGTGACAGAACGGTGGGATTCCCTACTAGAACCAAGACTAATCATCTAAATCTGGCCAAACTGAATTTGTACATCCAGCTGGTCTGGCTAGATGGTTTTAGTTTTTTTTCTTGTTAATTTTATTTCAGGATCAATTCACCCTGTACTCGAAGGCCAAACTGGGAGTAACTGTTTCACATGGCATATGACAGCTACGGTATTTCCTAATGATTGATTATCTTGTCTGTGATTCTATATAAGTCATCACTTTGAACTGAAGAGCTACTGCACAGTACAGGTGTAAATATGAAATGTTTCTAAGTGTTTTAAATTGGGTTAAATGAGAAATGCTGTTATTTTACCTTAATATGTAGATGGAGTTTGTGATTGTTTATGGTTTTACATTTTGTACAGAGATGTGACTGGATATCAATCTTGTATAAACTGTTTTCTAATAAAACACTGCATCATCTGCTTTGACTTGTATCAATTTGTATTATTCTAAGGTGGAAATGACTTTTTGGAAGCCCATTCCTGCAATGAAAAGGAAAGAAGTGGTTGAAATGGAAGGAATCTGAGAAATAGGAAGTAGTCATTGTCGGTCAAAATGATGATACCAAAGTCAAAAGTGCAGCATATAATAGTCCTATGTCAAAGTTATGAGATGGTAAAATACAGTTTTTAGAAAGTCAAAATTTGGACTTACTACATAAAAATGATGAAATATTAATGTCACTTGTTGTGTCCTAAATCTTTATCTTTACCGCTTCACAGTAATAGTAGAGATTCTTTAAGTCGCCAAAATGATTCAGTTGAGAATAGCTGAGCAGAAATATGTGTTTAGTCTTTGCAAACATTGTTTTCTTTAGCCACCATAATCCACTGGTCATACTAGACCAGGTACCAGCTGATTTGGCAAAAGCTGGCACTGTCTTCATCTGGGTGTGTTTTATGGCTTGTATAAGTTTTTAATAGAAGGAATGAATTATCTTCTCTCAAAGGTTCCTTGACCTAGTATTTTTATTTTCATTCCAATCCTCTCTCTCTCTCTCTGTGTGTCTCTTAGCGGTAACACACTGTCGTTTCATTAGACTCAGTCCAGCTAGAAAGTCAGTTTTAACAAACCAGCTGATGGTCACGGAAGCATGTGCTTAATATAGCCTACCATTTTACTTTGGCGCGGATGACAACACACCTGGATTATTAATTAGCAGAAGGCCTGTGACGCAAAGCCTCATGTCCAAATCGTAAATCATCGCCCTTTTCCGTAACTTCTCTCGCCTCCAGAGCCAGCGGTGCTGCTTACGTCGCCGCCGCCGCAGCAGCAGCAGCAGCAGCACCTCTCCGGCGGAGCTGAGGACGAATGATTATGGCGTCCGTCATTCCCATTCTCTTGCAGTCCATTTGAGTCTCTCGCCGAAGAAGCGAGCAATACAATGGAAGGACATGTTTTTCCCGACCAAGAGCAGCTTTTACAGTTTCTGAGGAGGCTCAAAGAGGTTTTCGACGTGTGTGACGAGGATGCTGATGGCTTCATCCGGGTGGAGCACTTGGTGGACCTCGGTCTTCAGTTCGGCCAAGGAGACGAGGTGAGCAGATGTAACTGACTGGATGACTTAGACAAACATATAAAAACTGACAGACTTATGTCTGAAGATGTTATGTATTTAGCAAACTGTGCTCTGTCCAAAGATATTTTGATAAGATTGATTAGTAACAAGTGGCGACTGACAGACATACAGGCTCCAAACAACAACCGAAATGTCACACAGTATTTAGCACAGTGGCTCATTTACGCAGACATTAGCAGGGAATTTGCTGAAAGGGTGCGCTGCTGTATGGCAGATACATAACAAATGCCTGGGAAAGTCCTGTCATGTTTGCTTCCTCTAAATTCACATAGGTTAGCCGTCCGGTGAGGCTACAGAGAGAATGGGACTGATGGCTGCTGGCTGTCACCGCGGTGTAACGACCAACTAACCAGGTTACAGGTCATTTCACGTAGCTTCAGCACCATGGACAGCTCACAGCCAGTCCCAGGTCCACAGCACTTTCCATGGTGCTGAACCTGAGGCTAGCAGAGGCGCCAGGGCTCATCATTTATCATTTGATTGCCTGCACCGTGTGGTTCTAGCCTATATTGTCTTATTGCCACAGCTTTAAGATTTGGAATCAAATATAGTACCTGTCTCCTTTGGATTTTTCTGTTCTATGTTTTTTTTTTTTACTCTGGCTGAAAGTCTCTGTGACATGGCCAGTGTGTCTGAAGAGCTGCTTTTAAACATGCTCACACCAATTATCAGCTGTTCCTGTTCCTGGGTTGTTCAAAGAGTGAAGGTGTCTTTGTACTGTTATGTGTAGCATATACATATGGAGAAATACATTGTGAATGAGGATGAAGATAGTTTGGACTAGGTCCGATTCAGCGTATGCCTTGTAATTGTGGATGTAGCCTAGTGTGTGTATTTTATTCCTTTCAATATGCCATGAAACCCAACCAGCAGAAACTTTGCAGAGACCTTTACAGTGACCAACACTTTATTTTATTGTTGTGCAGCGTAGACTCTTTTTTATAACTCTGCCTGTGTTTACATTAGACCTAACAGCAAATGTTTCAGAGGATGCTGGTTCTGGTTCTGGCTCAATTGCTTCCCACTGGTCAATTCAGCACCAGCTCACTGCCTTTAGCACAAGAATGCTCGGCTGTTTGTCAGTCATATATAAAGTGGGCTGGTGGTTTGATCAGCTCCTGTTCATGTTCTGAAACATTTTTGGCAAGACACTGAATCTCAATTGCTTCCCACTGGTCAATCCAGCACCAGCTCACTGCCTTTAGCATGTGAATATGTTTGTAAATCAAATCAAATCAAATTTATTTATATAGCACTTTAAAAACATCCAGTTGACCAAAGTACTTTACATGGTAGAATAAAATCACAATAAATAACTAAAATAGAATAAATAATATCAGTGCAAAAATTAAAACAGCACAATAACTCAGACACACATTCAATAAATTGAAATTAAAAATGCATCAGGCCCTACTGAGCATTAAAAGCCAAGGCAAATATGTTTTAAGCAATGATTTAAAAGTAATCAGGCCAGTAGCTGATCTAACTTTAAAAGGTAGACTATTCCACAATTTAGTGGCAGTAGCAGTAAAAGCATGGTCAGTGGGTGAATGTGAGGCAAGCTGTAAAGTGCTTTGGTGAAAAGGGCTGTATGAATGAGCTGAATCATCCATAAATACACAATCAAAAAAATGTTTCAATGGGTTCTCCTTTCGCAACTGCGTGAATACACAAAAACATAAAAAAGTTGTTTGAATGTACCTGTCACCACAAACCTGAGCTCCTCTGGCCACTGGCAGTGTCTGTGGGTATAGCCCTGTGTTGTATTAGTGTCATTGGTGGCATCAAGGTGCTTCATGCAGGTGACAATTCTCTTCTCACCCCTACAAGTAGTGTGTGTCTTTCTCAGCCTCAGCTCTTCTACCAGAGGCCTGGGAGGTTGAGGGTTCTGCACTGTACTTAGCACTGCACTGTTCTGGACAGAGAACTCTGATGTTGTTCCTGGGATCAGTTGGAGCCACTCTTCCAGCTTAGGGCTCACAACCCCATGGGCTCCTACCATCATGAGAACCACTGTGGCCTTCAATTTCCACATCCTCTGCAGTTCTTCTTTCAGTTCCTGGTACTTCTCCAGCGTCTCACAGTTCTTATTCTTGTCGTTGCTGTCACTTGGCACTGCTATGTCTATTACCACTACCTCCTTCTTTTCCTTGTCTACTACCACGATGTTTGGTTGGTTGGCCAGTACCTTCCTGTCTGTCTGGAAGTCCCACAGGATCTTTGTCCTGTTATTCTCCACCTTCTGGAGAATAACAGGTTCCAGGTTCTTATTTCTATTCTATACACATATACATGTCTGGCTTCCAGGCTCCAAGTTGATATTCATTCCCTGCTGGAAAAAATAAAGCCAGTGGGAATAAATTTTAAAACGTGGTACAAATTATGAAATGATTAGCAATAATGTAAATGATGTATCATAGCACAATATTAATAGTAAATGGAGTAAAACATGAACTTCTGGTTTCACATAAGGGACATACTGTCAGGAACGACGCGTGATGCTGCTGAAAATATATCATGGGTGAACTCATTTAAATGGCCAGACGAGGATATGTTGAACAAAACCATCTCCTTAATAAGAGCACTAACGCAGAACAGGAAAACAAGACAAGACATGGTGTAACACAAAATGCACTTCAGGTCGGTAAAATAGTCCAAGATCAGAGCCAGCAAACACATCAAGGGAATCCAAAACGCGTTGTCCAAAGGTAAGTCCGTTAAGCCAGTACGCATAGAAGCAATCCGAGGTTAAAGGGGCAGGCAATATGCAGTGGTCCAAAACAGAAATCCAGGGTCCGATACTGAGACGTCAGGCAAGAAGAAATGCTGGAAAGTCAGAGCTAGTGTCTAGAACAATCTGGCAGGGGACTGGTGGGTGAAGGCTGCTTATAATGCGGTGCAAACAGGTGCAAACAATCAGGAGCAGGTGAACCTAATGTGAGTGATTAGTAAAGTAAAAAGACCGAAACGGAGGTGAAACAAAAACAGGAAGTAAGGTCAAAATAAAAGCCTGACAGGAAGCAGCGGAACCGAATCATGACACATACAATAGCTTACTTTATATGCACGGAGAGGACCTTATACCTGCTGTGTGGGAATAACTCAGGTTATTTAGAGACTGCTGTGTTGAGCTAGAAGAGACACAGATTGAACCCAGTGGAGAAATGGGAATCAGTATTAGATGAGGCAGGTTTAAGTTGCACTCATCAGTCAACATAAATAATATCTAACAGTGAGTGTGAATTTTCCTTTGAGCTGTCATGGCGACTGAGCGCCCAGAACACCTCACTAAAAATAACTCAGCCTTGCTAAAAGGATGCTACTTCTTCATATTCCTCCTCCCCTCCTGCACCTCCTCTCATCTTTGTCACCATGGCAACGAGAGCTTCACAAGAAGTCTATGGGCGGATTGGTTGGTTATTAAATAATGGAACAGTCTGCCTAGCTGCTGAAAACAGCCTGTGAGCTGGTGCTCTGCACCAGACCTATATGTACATTTGTTTCATTTGGGAAACAGTGTTCTCTCCAAAGACACACACATAAACATCACTTTCCACAGGGATTAGTTCACCACATCTTTATTTCTCTGTTTACTGTGCACCACACTGCTGCTACAGTACTGCATGCACACACATATTAGGGGTTGTTACCGAGGATCAGAACAACGGTTTCATTTTAATTACATTAGCATATGTATAGTTTAGATCAGTCTAATTACACAGTGGCTTTTGGTGGGTCTTTTATGTGTGTTAAGGGTTATTCCATGTTTCAATATCACAACAAAATAAAATAAAATCTTTTTTTGGGGGGGGTCAGATAGTTTGCGTCCTGGTTGTGATGGGTCTAAAGGAATCTGAGGGGTCAAGCCTGTTTCTGTCCTGATAGGTTGCTGAATCAAACCAGGCAGTGATGGATGTGCAGAGAACAGACCCGATGATTCCTCTGTATAACTTTATCAGCAGCTCCTGGGGCAGGTTGAGCTTCTTGAGCTGGTGCAGGAAGTACATCCTCTGCTGTGCCTTCTTGATGATGGTGTTGATGTTGGTCATCCTCTTTAGATCCTGGGGGATTGTGGAGCCTTGGAACTTTTAGGACTTCACTGCCGGTATAGTGCTGCTGAGTATGGTGAGGGGTGGATAGAGTGGTGAGGAGCCTTCTGAAGTCCGCTGTTCTCTCCACTGTTTTGAGCATGTTCAGCTCCAGGTTGTTGCGTCTGCACCACAGGGCCAGCTTTTTAACTTCCTGTCTGTGTGGCACCTCGCCTCTGTCCTGAATCAGGCCAATGATTCTTGTGTCATCTGTGAACTTCTGGAGTTTAATAGAGGGATCCCTAAAGGCGCAGTCACTGGTGTATAGAGAGAACAGCACCAGGGAGA
Organism: Monopterus albus; assembly: GCF_001952655.1. Classification (NCBI taxonomy): domain Eukaryota; kingdom Metazoa; phylum Chordata; class Actinopteri; order Synbranchiformes; family Synbranchidae; genus Monopterus; species Monopterus albus. Next base: position 758,208 of record NW_018127972.1, on the reverse strand, counting down.
GCACACATCCCTCTGGGGCACCGGTGCTGATAGTCCAGGTGCTGGATGCAGTTTTCCCCAGTCTCTTTGTCAGAAAGCTGGTGATCCACTGACAGTTGAGGTCAGGCACAGTGAGCTGGATCAGTTTAAAATGGAGGCTGGGATGATGGTGGTGAACATTGAGCTGAAGTCCATAAAGAGCACCCATGCATAGGTCCCTGGGGAGTCATTGGTAGAGATAATATGTATTGCACCCATGAGAGCCACGAGAAAAAGTGATTTGTGATTTAGTGTTATGTAATTAACACTGATTTGACTTGTCTCCTGCAGGTGAAGAAGTTCACCAGCTACCTGGATCCAAATGCTCATGGGAAAATCAACTTCAAAGATTTTTGTCATGGAGTGTTTGCTATCAAAGGTAAGAAAAATAAGTAGATAGATAGATCATTATAGAGGGTGGCACAGTGGTGGGGTGGTTAGAGCTGTCACCTCACAGCAAGAAGGTTTCAGGTTCAAGCTGTAGTCATGAATGCTGCAGTCTTAATGTCTTAATACATTAACAGGAGTTTGACCCAGAGCCCAGCCCAACACAACAAGCAGGTGACCACAGTGTGGTCCCTGGCAGGGTTGTCTCATCACATCACAAACATAATATAATAATATCACAATAGTAGTATAATAGTATCACAAAATGCAATAATGTCAATGCAGTGCTTTATCAGAATCAGAATCGGCTTTACTGGCCAGGTGTGTTGGACACATGAGGAATTTGACTCTGTCCAGACGCCGTCCAGAGGGGAGGAGTTCAAACAGTTTGTGTCCAGGGTGTGAGGGGTCTGCAGTGATCTTCTCCACCTCCTTTTGACCCGTGAGGTGTACAGGTCCTCCATGGAGGGCAGACTTGTATTGATGATCTTTTCTGCAGACCAGACTGTTCGCTGAACTCTGTTCTTGTCCTGTTTGGTTGCTGAGCCAAACCAGACAGTGATGGAGGTGCAGAGAACAGACTCGATGATTCCTCTGTCAAACTTTATATTAGATATATTACTTTCTTTCTAGTAGAGCAACAATACTCAGACACAGTTGTTGTGCTGGTTTATCTTCATCCTGATTCAACACATTGGAATAAATAACATCTTTTGAAACCAGTTACTTTTCTCATCAACCACACCAGGACTATATCATTTATTCAGTGCAGTCATAATTTAATCTCTTCTGCACAGTAATGTTGATTATAATATCCTACATGTTTATGATAGTTTTTGTTTATTTCATTAAAATTTCATATCATGGTGAGTGATCAATTGGCCAACCTGAACATGTATTTGACTTTCCCAGCCACCCGCCCGCTTCTGCTCAGTGGAACATGTTCACATGTCTTTCCTTCTGCAGCCGACTGCTCAGCTCCTCTCTGTTGCTGCTACTGCTCTGACAGCATCAAGCAGTGCTCAAACATGCTCAGTGTTATAAAGTTTTTCCATTATAGCAACCTACTGAAATGTGTCGAGCTGTGTAACACTCATCCTAGGTTCTGTGTTTGTTTCCACTGCTCTTTGCCTGCTTTGGGGTTTGTTCCAGTAGATACATTTTGGCACTCCACAGGAGGGAGTACTAAAATCAAGTTCCAGGGGCATGAGCAGCGAGGCGTTGGGTGCTGGCAGAGCTGTCGTCCATGATTGGTTAAATGTCAGCGTCTTCACACCTTAACTATTATCCTTACAAGCACAAAACACGCAATTGTTGGTTTATAGGTAAACAAGTTGGTTTAGTAAGTAAGTTTAAATAAGTTAAACTGGAACTTCAGCGAGTGGATCACAGGCAAGGTAGTGAAGACTTCACATGTCTGCAAGTTTGTGTTCTGCTTGGTCAAAGTACAGCTATGTGATCAGTTGCTCATACAGCTGCTCATTACTCGCTGACTGTGCTGCACTAAGGAGCGCTGTCATCCTTGACTCACATGCTCTGCACAGCTGCGTGTGTGAGGGGCACGACCCCACCCTTGTCTAAAGAGAAAGAAATACTGTGGAAAAGCAAAGCAGAATAGACTGCATCAGCACGTGATGTTATGGGAAGCATGGGGTATACGGTTCATTGGGTTCCAACAGTGGAAATGCAGCTTTAGTTACAGTAGTTGTGGTTAACTACTTGTTGTGTGTGAATACAAATGTGTGAATACAAGTAGCAGCTGTGAAGTTATTCAAACTAACTTAAACTACAGAGGTGATAAGTTGAACACTTAAATAACACTGTAAAAATAACTCTAAACCCACATAAGGCTCACAGCTATTTACTCTGTGGTCAGTATATCCATTAAGATAGCACATCTCCACTCTTTGTCCGGTTACAAAAGCTGCCGTCCCCCTCTCAGTGGTGGTGGATTTATAGTCACTCTGTGTTAAGAGGACATGGTCCTGAAGTGTGAATGCAGTGGTTCAAAAATGAGTAAAAATTTGTCAAAGAAACTTGAAACAGGGAGACCAGTTTGATTGCATTAATAAGTTAAAGTGTGCCTAAATGCTATTTTAGAATTTGAGAAGTTGGCAAATGGAAGTAGGTGTGTTTACCCTCCATTATAGCCCTGCATCTGAAGCGCAGGTCAGACCGGAAAGAAGTATGGTTGTAGCAAACTATATTTTGATTTGTTTCTTTGCCCTCCTCTTTCTTTCTTTCTTTCTTTCTTTCCATCCTCACAGGTTACGAGGAGATACTGAAGATGGCTATGGGTCCCCACAGTGCTACCTCCAACCAGCCATCTGTTACTGATAATGGATACATTTACCAGGTACCATCTTTGAGTCTTCATTCTGACTTTGGAGTGGATGTATTCTCAAGAATCAGAATCAGAATCAGCTTTACTGGCAAAGTACTGTATGTTTGAATACACAAGGAACTTGACTGCAGTACAGTGGCTCTCATAGGCAACAAGATAAATAATGTGCATTCAAATAGGAGTAAAATTAGGAAAAAGAAGGGAAAACTATTTATTAATAAATGTATATACTGTACATATACTATATACAACGAAGAGCAGATAAGTATGTCCAATGGATATATTGACAGTTTGTTGCACTGATTGTGTTTCCTGTGATCCTGTTATACAGGCAGACATGGATTAACTATTCATAAGAACAACTGCACTGGGGAAGAAACTGTCCTCGTTTCTGGTTGTTTTGGCATACAGTGCACTGTAGCACCATCCAGAGGGGAGAAGATCAAACTGTTTGTGTCCAAGATGTGAGGGGTCTGCAGGAATCTTCTTTTGCCCTTTGTGAGGTGTACAGGTCAGGGCAGGCTGGCACCCATTATTCTTTCCGCAGTCCAAAAAGTGCATTGGAGGGTGTGCAGAGATCAGATTTAATAATCCCCTTGTAGAACTACATTAGCAGCTCCTGGGCAGGTTGAACAATCATGGATTTGACAGACAGAGAAGTAGTATTGGCTTCTTTTTATTTCTCCAGAATGTGCTGCCAACTCCTTTCTATCTTTTTTTTTAAAGATGTTGTGTCTCTTTCTTAGGCTGAGACACTTCCTGTTGCTCAAAGTTTCTTCCTGCCAATAAGAATGTAGTGAGTTGATGGATGGGTTGGGGGCAAAATAGTGCACTCTGGGACCTGCCTCTGTGCAGGGCCAGACATCAGATATGAGCCCCAGCATTTCTGTTTCTGAAACAATAGAAACGTGCAAACCTTGGAGCGATATGGGTGCACTATGGTTCCTGGTGGCAGTGGAATGATAGTATATGTGCCAACCCTGTGATACAATGGGGACCTGTATCTCATCTCTCACCCAGTGTCCACTGGAATAGGCTAAACCACAGCTACCACAACCCTCTATAGGATAAGGGCTATAGATAATGATCTTGCAGTGCATTACTTTTCGTCTCTGCTAGAGATCAGCTCAAGTGAACAGTTGCTTAGTTACAAGGGAGAGCGAGGGAGTGATAGAGATGGAGGTGTGGCTTTGTCCCAACTAAAGCATTAGTGTGTTTTCAAATGTGAACGACTGAGCTGCAGTGATACAGCAGTGTGTATGTGAGGAATGCTTGTGTGCAAGCTTCAGGAATACAATGGATCTTTGTGGATTTTGGACCTGCCTTTATGATAAGAGATGCTGTATGTATATTTGGGTCACACACACACACACACACACACACATGCGTGTGACTGGTGGCTTGGGACTGAAGAGGAAACACAGGACACTGACTCTTCTACTGACTGTGGGTGTGACAGCTGAAGCTCTTACCATTCTTACTGATACTTGCAATTTGGTATGGCTCTTTGTGGGTTCACACTAGTGTTGTGAGTTATTCAGGCAGAGTAGAAGTCCTCTGGTGAGGGGAGAGATGAGTGGTATTATTTTAATCAAGTTCATAAAAGTAATTTCTTCCAGTTCAGCAATCCCAGTATTGTATATTATAATGGGGTGGCACATGTAGCCACGTTACAACTGAACAGTGATAGGAGCGGCAAAACTAACATTCATAAGCTTCTGCATAATCAGTGATTTTCTGCATCACATTTTTGATTTAGTTGTTAACTCCACCTGTGCCCCCTTAATGTTTTCCTCTGAAACTCCCCTACTTCATATGTTTTTCAGTGTACAGCCACTTTTAGAGAATTTGCTGTCTTAGATTTTTTTTTATTTCTCATTTGCTCTTTTCTTTTGTATATAGTTCTGTTTCTTTACCCACCTCTTCATCTGTATAACTGATGAATGAAAGCTACACAACAGCCCCTCAGAAATCATACCATGTCTGCTGGACTGTGTGTGTGTGTGCCTTTCTACACACCAATGCACAAACCAAAGTCTGAAGTAAAAACAAAGGAGGAAAGCACCTGACGTTGCAAATGAAAATCTTGTGTATGTAAATGTGAGTGAGAGGGTGTGTACCTTCCAGTGGCACCTCAGCTGGGTGAAGCCAGACAGGGACATGTTTCATTAATAATAACACACTGCAGTGTTCTACTCCGTGTCACACAAATCAACCCCAGGTCAAATGGTAGCGGTGCCATGTGTTATCAGAAGTTCAAAACAATGTTGTTGAAGTACTACTGCACTGCTGTTTCAGATGAGAAATCAGACCCAGGTATAAGAAAGAACCTTTTCAAAACAATGGGACTCTGACTTTGTCAAATCACAACACAAATGCTTTATATTATTCCAAGCTCAGCAAGTTGGTCGCTAAAATATTGACTCTCAAAGATAAGCCTAATTTCGGATTTTCCTGTTTTTTAAGAGTGAGCAGCAATGTGTGATGGTCCTCTGTCATCTGTGTGATGTGGACCTTCTAAGGCTGCTTCATCATATGTCCAGTTCAATTGAAGTTCAGCTGTGGTTCACCTGAACCTGTGTTTGGTTTAATATGGCACGCAGTTTTGTTTTAAACCCTGAGTAAGATCTAGTTTATTGACCATTATTTGAACACTGTTCTTAAGGTAGATGACAAATGCAATATATTGCTTGCTTGGCTCTAGATCTTTTGCTGCATAGGATTGATTTGTGATAAAGCTCACTGTGCTCTTTGGTAGACATTAACATGCTGTATGCAGTTTATGGACCATGATACAAAATGTCTGACCATACTGAAATCTTGCCATCACTACCCAGTGCCTTTTATTTTTTGGGCTTTTGTCCAAATGTTACAACAGATAGGTTTTAACTTGATTTGAAGCTCAAACAGTTTTTTCTTTGTACTGAACACTGCACTACGGTACCTTATACGCGGTGGGTAGAGTTGTTACTAGTCAAGGCAGTAGATGTAGATATGTTGATATGCTGTTTATGTTTATTTTTCTTTGTGTTTGTAGAATGGTGAGACCAAGTTAGGGCCTCCTCTTATCATGTGTACGCGGCCCTACCCAGAATGCAGCGTATACAGTGAGGGTTGTGGTGCTGATGGGGAGTGTGACATGGACAGCAGCACTGAGAATGCCAACAGTACTGTCTCTTTGAACCCAGCTCAACAAGACAGGTCAGTCACAACATCTGAGAATGGGCCTTTATTAGGGCTGGTTAGTGCCTGGGAGAGGATGTGAGCGTGGCTTGTATTGTCAGGAGCTTGATTTGAGCATGTTATTAGATTTATTTGCAACTGTTAAAACACTTAGAACACTTAAAGTTCATTGTTTTTTGTGGGCCTATTTTTCATCAGTCATTGCTGTTGTACTTTTATTGCAACTCTAGTAACCGGATCAGCTCAGAGTCGGCGTCCGTCATCTCTGGTGAGGAGCAGTTTGAGGACTACGGGGAAGGGGAGGATGTGGATTTCACTCCTAGCAGCCCCTGCCCTGAAGATGACACTCGAACAAATGGATTCTCAGACCTGGGATCCTCACTGCCCTCCAGGTTGGTGGTCAGTTAACCATAGCTTCTTTCAGATCTGTGTCCATGTTCCATACTGCATACTAATTCTAACTATTTGGTGTTTTCACTCAAGAAAGTGCAAAAAAGATTTTCCACAGTACAACTGACAAAGAAAACAAAAAAGCTGCCCCTACCTACAAAATATATAACAAATTGTAAACAGAGGTGAGGAACATCTTAAAAAACAAAAAACTCAAGGTCTTTCTTTCTTTCTTACCGACATCTGTTGATATTTTAATCTCGTTATATAGACACTAGATGGACAAAAGTATTGGGACACACCTCTTTGCTACACCCATTGCCACAGGTGTATAAAATCAAACACCTAGCCAGTCTTTATTTCCTAACATTTGTGAAACTAAATGGGTCATTCTGAAGAACTCAGTGACTTCAAGCGTGGTGTTGTGATAGGACGCCACCTTTGCAATAAGACGGTTTGTGAAATTTCATCCCTGCTGGATATTCCAAGGTCAACTGTAGGTGGTATTACTGGAAAGTATAAGTGTATCCATTTATGACAGTTCTGAGCTTCATAGATGTTAAGGCAGAAGAGTTGCATTGAATTGCATACAATTGTACAGGTGTACCTAATAAAGTGGCCAGTACGTGTATAAAACTCCAGGCTGTGTAGAAGAAAAGAGCAAGATGGAATGGTGGCACAGTGTCCAGACTTTTTAGATGAAGAGTGAAAGCAAAGCCTCAGAAAACCAGTGAAGTTCATGGGTATGGGACAGGCGGGAGGTCACTGACCTTGACCTTTGTCCTTTGACCACCAAAATCAAATCAGTTCATCCTTGAGTCTAAGTGGACATTTCTTCCTCAAGGAATTCCTGGCATACTGTGTTCACAAGAATCATATATACATATATATATATATATTGTAATTGCAGTGCGGGCCAGACTCCTCAGAAGATGCGGCAGCTGTGTAACAGCGAGCTGCTGGTCATCTACTGTTCTCAGTGCTGCAAGAAAGTGAATCTACTCAATGACCTGGAGGCTCGACTTCGAAATCTCAAGGCCAATAGGTAGAACACACACAACACCTGAAAACATAATCACAAATGCTGAGTGGCAGCAAACAGGGTGGCAAATGACAGTGGAGTTAGTGGTTGAAGTAGTACTAATTGTTTTAGTTTAGTAATTGTGTGTGTGACTCAGTTTATCACTTGTGTTTCAGCCCTAATAGAAAGATTTCCAGCACAGCATTTGGACGGTGAGTGACCTGACCTTAATGCTAAGAACCTTTTGAGATAAAAATCCATCTTTGAATGTGCATGTGGATAGAAAGGAGGGACTACTTTAACCCACTGCAGTGATGGGCTCAGTATTTAGCAGGGTGATAAATAGAATCCTATAAGTGGACACATCATCATCATCATCTTCTTCAGTTGATAATAATACATTATTTATGGCTCAATGTGCCTTCTCCTTCCTGCAGTCAGCTGTTCCAGGCCAACCACAGCGTGTTTGGGTCCAGTCATGGCAGCAGCACAGAGGATTTGTTCACAGACAGCATTGACTCCTGTGACCTCGACATCACAGAGAAAGTATAAACATACACAGGCTCACACTTTCACTTACTATACATTACTGAAACCAGGATTTTGGTAAACACTTACTTAATTCCATCACATAGTCCCAGTCCACTATGTTATCTTAAAGGCATAGTTTAACATTTTGGCAAGAATGCTTATGTTTAATGACCTTGTAGTTTCCTGTTGGTGGTGCAGAAGGTTGTGTTACATGTGTTCAGATATTAGGAATATTTATGATACAAAGCATACAAAGCCAAGCCTCCTGCATGTGTTGTAGGGTGTGATGAAAGTCTGGTTGTCTCCCTCAGGTCAGTTATCTGGAAAAGAAGGTGACAGAGTTGGAAGGCGATAGTCTGGCCAACAGTGACCTGAAGTCTAAACTCAAACAGGAAAACACACAACTTGTCCACAGGTGGGGAAAATACACACACTCCTTTATCGTCCCCTTATGACAAATTTTCATGAGACTTTTTTAAGGTTCTGTATGACCTCATCCAGGATTCATACAGTCCCATTGTGGGAGAAAAGATAAAGAAAACAGAAAACCAATTTTTCACCCAAATAACTCATCATTCCTTTGTTATTTTTTTTTTCAATGAATTGGAAAACTTTACTTGTTTAAGTACAAAAATGAGGAACATTGCCAAATCTCAGCCTCTAACACTCTGACCACAGGCAGTTAGTTTATTTCAGGGAATTTATGCTAGGATCTCTGGATTTCTTCATATGGCAGATGTTCACAATTAGTTTTTAGAGTTTTTAATGTGATTATCTGAAACTGAATTCAGGCAGAGGGTTGCATTTGCAGTAAAGAATTCCTTAGTAGAGGACAGAAACATGACTGACTTGCTCTTGAGATACTTTGATAGATACATTTATAATAACATAGCAGAGATTTTGGACAGAAGTGTAGTGACAGCTGAGATGGAGAGTAGCAACTCAGTCCTACCATTTTAATAGTAGTTACATTTTTGGCAAGTGTAAGATTTCACTTTATTAAGCATAACACATTGGGTTGTCATCACTTTAAACTAATGCTGTACATGCTGCAGATAGCGCAGACATTTAGAAAAGTAAAGATCATATAAGAATCCAGTGCAAAAGGATGACCATGAAGAAATATCCTGAACATCAGGAAACAGCTAGGAAGGAAATCCTTTTTACAGGAACTCCTAAACAAAGATAGGCACACCGATTGGGGAAAAACAACAACTCAGATTAAAAATGCTTAGGTGATGGTGAAGGACTCTAGAGTGAAGCTGTAGCTTCTCTCTTATTGGTTTTAGTGTCCTTATGAATTCACAGGTGGTGAGGTTTGTGCCAGATGCTGTTCTGTGTGTAATGTGTGCAGGGTAGAGAAACCAGATGTCCTAGTAGTGCACCCTCACATTTTCCACGTTACTGATTAACCTAATTTGTTTATTTGCTCTTGTAAATCACATGACATGTGATTTACTTACTACTACTACTACTTACTACTTGTCAGACATGTCATGTAATGACTGGTTTTCTCAGTCCCAGAAAGTGGCGGAATCTTTTCCAGGCTGATTTCTCTTTTCCTGCCTTGGGGGTGATCTTTGCAGAGACCTCTGTCTTCTCCATGGGCTCTTGATCATGGAGGGCATTGGGGAGGGACTCCTGGGTCTTGCACAATCATTACATGACATGTCCGTCAGCCAAATTATATTTTTTCATGTGCAAAAGTCAAACTCTTTCTTTTTGTGCAATTCACAGACACAGTGTTACATTCACAGTAACTCTAAAAAGAATTAAGATTCAGGTCATTACAGGGTCGGTACATTATTGTAAAATATTGCTTCTACTATGATCCAACAATGTCTGAGAATGCAAAATAAAGTGTTGCATATTTATTACAAATAAAATAAACAAAATTACAAATAAAGATTAGTCATAAATGCATGAAGAAAACACCACAAACAAACAAGCTATCCAGTGTTGTTAAATATCAGTCACATTCATGTTATAGAAGTCAAATGAGGCATATTTTGTTTGGTAAATGTCTGATATTCACACAAGGAGATGTACAGTTGTGGTAGAGTTGAAATAAGAAGGGACGTAGACTACACACAGTCACAGTTAGGGACTAAAAACCTACAGTGTTGCACTTTACTAAATAGAACAGCATTTAATCTTTCCCAAGCAATCCTCAAAACGTTACAAAGTAATACCTAATTATTATTTTTTTCTTATTGGTTACATACTTGACACATTTACAACTGGCTAAATATGAATGCAACACTTGCAGAACATTTTCTGAATTTAAAGAGATTTTTAACATTTAAAGTGCAGTACAATATTTTCTATTTTCTTGTAAGAAATGTCGAGTTACATGTACTTAACGGTGCCCTGTGTAGTTTTTGGCCACTATAGTGTTATTGGGCAAAGTTCTGGTGTGAGAGTTCCCAATATGTTGTTATGTCCTGGACACAAATAATGACTAATGTGCACACGCACGAGTTTGTAGTGATACAATACACTTTCCTGCAGTGAGATTCAAATGAATGCACCAAGCAATTTACTGTAGCAATGTGCCCACAAACGTCAGTGCAGATGAAGGCTGCTGACTTTTCTGCAGGTCTCTGTTCACCCTCTGTTCCAACACCCGACAGCATAACATCACCTGAACTGGCCTGAAATACTCCGTGTGATCATCATCCCATCCTACCACCTCTCATATCAGTCCTTTACAAAGATGCCCAAATTTATGTAGCCTGAACCCTGGTGTCTATATTTCTGTCACAGTGCAGTGCTGCTCTGATGATGCCTCACTGACAGATTTTCTAATTGTTTTGACTCGTGTGTGTGTGCATCCCAGGGTCCATGAGCTGGAAGAGCAGGTGAAGGATGCAGAGGCGAAGGCAGATCAGAGTTTGGAGGAGGAGACAAAGAGGCACCGGGAGGTGTACAGCAAGATGGAAAGGGACAGGAACATGCAGATAGACCTGCTCTGTAACAGGTGACCTCATCAGCACGAAGCAAACCAAACTACAAATGTCAGATTTGCTCCCAGACACTGACAAAGCGATGGCTATCGGTCATTGTGTTGGCAGCGGTATGTTATAAAGTTGGAAAGATATTCACAGATTTGAAGTTTCTGGATCAATAGCGAAACATTGCTAAAATACAAACGATGCCTTTTTTGTTTCATAGTAATGTAAATAAAAAGCTACAAGCTCATTTTAATCCAAATGAGATGTCCTCTAAGACTGAAAAGAGATAGGCCTACTACAAAATACAAAATACTCAATAAATTTACTCTTACCTAATATAGTGTTACCAAAATTACTTCACACATCAACAGCCATCTGCTGGTTATACTACAACCCTTCGTTAGGTAAACCTAGTTTTTGATGTTTTGTCCCTACCAGTGTTGAGACTAAACCTGTTTGGCTGTTTTTATGAGGACCACCTTGAGTTTTAGACTTTGGGAGTGAGGACATTTTGGCTGGTCATTCACTTTCTTACACACCTTCAGGGGTTGCTAAAGGGTTATGACTTGGTTTCAGGGTTTGTGGTTAGGCATCTCATTGTAAGGATAGAAGTTAGGGTGTGGAGCTAGGGATTACATTATATAAGCAAGTGTCTTCGGAAAGGAGGACAAATGTTTGTGTGTGTGTGTGAATACACAGGCTACATCATTTAGAAGAAGAGAATGGAGACATGAAGTTAAACGTGTGCAAACTCAAGTCTCAGACAGAGAAGCTGGATCAGGTGAGTGTGAACCACTGAAAAGATCATTCCAGATCATTACAATGTTGGCATTATTTTTTAATTTATTTATTTACCTATTTGTTTTTAGTTTTTCCCCTTGTCCCTATCAGTAATAATACTGAAATGTAAATAATGGCTGAGATCTGGGAATGCAATGACACTGCCAAAACAAAACAAAATAAGACAAAAAAAAAAGATAATCAAGATGTCTTCAAACCCAGGGGTTAACCAAACTGATTTGTTCAAAAAGAGAAAGTGGTGAATTTGCTTGTCCACTTTCACAAATGGTGTTCTGCTGTCTTTCCTCTGTAGGAGAAACAGAGGATGACAGACAAGCTGGAGGACACTAGTCTGAGGCTGAAAGATGAGATGGACCTTTACAGGAAGATAATGGACAAGCTCTGGCATAATCGCCATGAGTTTCAGAAAGAAAAAGAAGCCATGCAGGAGGTAAGGCACTCTGGAGGCTCCCTGTGCAGGTACAACCCAGGATGGGGGCAAACCTGTTAGACCCAAGAAGTCGTGTTCTGTAGCACAGAAAGTGTGACAAAGAATAAGGCAAAAACAGGGTTAATATCAGTTTGGCATGTCAGGGATGGAGACCATTAAAAGCATCCATAGGGCTAAATTTTGACACAGATGTCTTTCTTCCTGCTAGAAGTGGAAGTACTGTATCTGGCTAATGTGCATATGTCAGCATGCTAGCATTTCAATTTTGTACCTTTGCACTGAATTATTCTGGCTGTAATTTAGAGTCATTCCAACTGACTGCAATGTTAGTGTTTTGTTGTCCAATTAGGAAAAACCAGTGTGTTTTCCTGTGTTAGCAAATTAAATAATTTTGCTCGGTGTTGGTCAAGTTTATGTCATACATAACACACCAGTCCATGTAGCATTTTAGTGAAAAGTGGGGAGCTGGTTCAACTGTCAAAGCATAACATCAAGTACTGTATGTAACATTAAATGTGATGCGGTAGTGGCTGGAACATTATACTGTATCACTATGACTGGAAAAAACACTCCTCTGTATAATTTGCTTGTGTTACTTCAGATATATCCATTACAAACAATGTTAGACATACAGTACGTATGCATATCTCTAAAATGTAAACCTTTTTGACATTGTGTTGATGCAGTTCCCCCCAAAAATATAAATCTCTATATACATTAAGCTACCTGACTGCTACAGCTGCCTCTGGCTGTTGTGACCACATATGATGTAGTTTCAGAGACGGGGCAGAAGGGGTGAAGAGGAGCAGAGGGAGAAGAGGAGGGGATACTGCTTGAGTTTGTTGTGACTTTAACTTCACCCTTAATGGTGGAACAGCATAGGGAGAAGTTAGTTAATACAGCTTTAATTTCAGCCCACCGTTATCTGGTGGTCTATTCTATTGGATAACAAATGGGAACCCACGTTGGATGTAATGCTGGCTGGCTTACACTGACCCTACAGTGAAGCATGGTGGTGGCAGCATCATGCTCTGGGGTGTGTCACAGCAGCAAGGACAGGGAGACTGATCAGAACCAAGGGAAGGATGAATGCAGCCAAATATAGAGAGGTCCTTGAAGAAAACCTGCTCCAGAGTGCAGAGACCTGAGACTGGAGTGACAGTTCACCTTCTAGCATGACATTGACCTGAAGCACACAGCCAAGACAACACTGGAGTGGCTTCAGGAGAAGTCTGAGTGTCCATGAGGAGCCCAGACAAAGCCTAGACATAAACCCCAGAAAACCTCTGGAGAGACCTGAAGAAGGCTCTTCAGAGAAACTTCTCATCCGATCACACAGAGCTTTAGAGGATCTGCCAGGAAGACTGGGATAAACTGACAAAGTTCAAGTGTGCAAAGGGACTTACCCAAAAAGACTGGAAGCTGTAATTGCTGTCAAAGGGGCTTGTACAAAGTCCTGCGTTAAGGCTTTGAATATTTTGGTAAATTAAAGAATTCAGTTTTAGACTTAATAAATTTGCAGAAAGGTCTAAAATACGTTTTCACTTTGTCCTCATGGATTATCGAGTGTGGATTGAGTGAAAACATTAAAGTGGCCATGGCATGTTCATTTCAAGCCATTTAATGTTTAATCTTGGGTACTTCTAGATTCGCTTTCTACCCCTCATAACTCCAAATAGCCTGCAATTATTTCAGAACAATAAAATCAGACAAGCTTTTCCTAAAAATGGGAGGATAGTTCATGAACGTAAACACCTCCTGCTGCTGGTGTCGTGTCAAAACTGGACAGCACAACAAACTGCAACGACATTAATTAGAATTTCTCCTCCATAGATTGGTAAACAACGGTATATGTACCGATGAAAAGTGATGTGTAACACTCTAAACAAAGCAGGTAATTGAGAAACCCCATATTTTAACTGGTGCAGATATAGTAACTTCTCCAGCCTTACAACAATTCTCTCCGACGTTACAGAAACAAGGCATTAACATATAACATAGATGCAAAATTTTTTTTTTTTTTTTTTTTTTTACTTACCATTAAGTCCCACACAGTAGTGGAAACATCACTCCATTTCAAGTAGCTCCAATGTCAGTAATTCCAACAGGTAGCGTAGGGCTGACAATAACATTATGGATTGTTAATCTGCTCGTTAACCAGCAACACATCACATGTGGCAGACACACTAGCATCAAGCAGTCAAAACAAACAGGTACCTTGTTCCAGGGGAATCCAGTATTGATGAGCTGATCAGTCTCCACTGGCCGGCGGATTGTAGATTGGACCCGGTTTGGTAAAACAATGAGTCCCTGTACATGAACATTCCTGGACATGCAATAACCCCAGGCCCTGTATCCTTCTCCACATCCTCTGGTCACAGTGCAGCAGCAGGTAGAATATATCCACAAAACTGTGCACAGTCGAAATATTCCGCTTTTACAATTGCAGCAGTGGATGGCAGGCAAGCTCACATGAATGTGCAACTACCTGGAGATTATAACCATTCAAGGAGATCTTTATTTTGTTAGAAAAAAAGTCTCGCAAGTGACAGTGTGCGAGACTTGTATAAACAGAGTTGTTTCTGTACGGAAGTACTAGAACATAGGTGCATCTCTTTTTTTGAGCTTTAGGTCACATCTAAAATGATAATTCACCAAAGTAACATTGTAGATCAGTCAGAAAACAAGGAAAATCATGCCATGGGCCCTTTAAGTTATAAAAAAAAACAAACAAACAATCTATTGTACAGTTCAAAGCTTGCAAAAAGGTGAAGATGCTTGAATTCTTTCTGAAGCTGCTGGATAGAGTAACTGATGCCTACAAGGATGTGTGCTTCACCAATCTAGCCCTTCACTCATTTTAATGTAACATTTTATATTTACTGTTTACATATTTTCAGTATCTTTAATACTGTTTTCCACTTGCTTGTACTCACCTTTATTCTGTACTGTCCACTACCCTGTAATGTACTGTTTAATAGTAGCTTTTGGAGCCAGAGATTATTTCCACAACATGGAAAATAAATTTCCCAACTAAACTACTAATCTGTTCCCTGCAGCTCATTGATGATCTGCGCCGGGAGCTGGAGTATCTGCAGCTGTTTAAGCTGGAGATGGAGCATCCTGGGAAGGGCAAGGGGCTGTCTGAGTACAACGCCAAGACCAGGGAGATTGAAATGGAACATGAAGTCAAGAGACTGAAACAGGTTCATGTGCACAACCCATGCACTCCCAGTCATTCTTCTGTCCTTATGGGAATTTCACTTCTGTGTTTATTCCTGAAAGCTTTAGGTTGTGGTTCACTTACACTAAAGACCACACAAAATGCAAACTACACATAGGCTGCACAAAGCCTCACTAGTCTGTTGTCATGGATGATATTACTGGCCAATAGCAATTTATCAAAGATAAATTGGTATCAGCGCATTCAGTATGTCAACCAATACCCTACAAGAAATTGCACTGCAGCAAGGTATTTGAGGTAATTTAAAAACAGTTAAAGAAAGCACTGATATGTTTGCGTTCACACTGTAAAACATCCCAGTCAATCCATATCCCAATTCTTTACCAACCAAACAAGAGCACTCAGAAAGTGCATGTACCTCCACCAAGGTACAACATTAGCTCACTCAAAATGAGATCCAGAATAACTCAATGTATCCTAAAATCCTTAACTGGATCAGTTCCAGATCATCCTTTAGGATCTGATAGGCAGTTATACTGTGCATCTTACCTGAATACTTCAGGTTTCTGTCTTCATTACAGGCCAAGTTATGGTACAAAATATGCATTAAATGGGGTTTTCAGTGTCAACTTTAAATGGCCATCAGATCCAGATGAAATCTGGTCTGGTGATAGACAGTGTCATCCTACAGATGTGTCAAATTTTAAATGATTTTGATCATTTTTGACAGAGATATGCATTTTAAAAATTTTGCCCCATGTAAAAGAAAGATTTTGTATTCATTATTTTTGTGACATGCACTGAGGAAAGGTAAAGAGGACTTTGTTATGTTAGTTCGAACACGGCAATGAACGAGCAATAACGACGGACCCAGGTAGCTGACTTCGGTGCAAGCGGTGATAGGTTTATTTACAGTGTAACGTAAAGCGCAATAAACAGATAGGTGCTGAATGGAATTGAGTAGCCAGATGTTGATCTGTGGCAGAGATAAACAGTCAATGGTGTGATGAATGGTTACAGACCGGGCTGCGGACGCTGGGGTCACTCCTGAACTGGCCGTGGTTGAAGTGATGATGGCTGAGGAGACAGGAGCATGCATAGATGGTTAATGGAGACCGTGCATCGACCTGTATGGAGGAGACTGGTTGGGTTGAGTGGTTCCAGGATCCAGAGGAGAGGTCTGTAGAACAAAGGATGAAGTGCAGGAGCAAGGGGCAAAACGAATTGGACAAGACTAAAATATAACTGGAGAACTAGAGCAAACAGCGAGCAAAGGGGGCCTGAAAAAAAATAAGGATTGATCTGGCAAGGGAGTGAACAGTGAGCAGGGTATAAGTAGGGAGGAAACTAATAAGGTGCAGCTCGTGATGATCTGGGGAAGTAGGACAGGTGTATCAGATAGTGTGATCACGGTAAAGAAGCAAAACTAGAGTGAGAACAGGAAGAGAGGAAGGTGCAGCTGGGCAAACCTGACACATAACCTCCTTGGTGAAGATAATTAAAGGGGTCCTTGTCAAAAATGTGTGTTTTGTGTTTATGTTAAAAGTTTATATTTGCCACTGTATTGTTAAACTCTGCAGTAGTGATGTAGGTACCCTCCTCAAAGACTCAGTATTGATCAGGATCTAGTATTTATTATTTTCTATATGAGAAGTCATATACCACAGTACATGTGTTCAGTGACAGTTGACTAATAGGTGTGTGGGCAGATTTAACTGAAAACAGTCATGATAAATGTTATACAAAATTTGTCTCCTATAGTATATTTAGAGCCTTTAGTTACCATACTGACAGATTGTACTGCCCATACCACTGCTGCAGAAAGTCTCATTCAGAATCCCCTCTCAAAGGAAATGTTCTCTGTTTGCTTTATTAGGAGAACCATAAGCTCCGGGATCAGAATGACGACCTGAACGCTCAGATCCTCAGTCTGAGTTTGTATGAGGCTAAGAACCTGTTTGCGTGTCATACTAAGGCCCAGTGTCTGGCAGCCGAGATTGACAATGCATCCAGAGACGAGGTTAGTCTGCTGCTGGATGGATGGATGCAGTGCTAATGTTTGATGTGACTGCCCTTCTGATCGATCTCTAAATGTCTGTCTGTCTGTCTGTCTGTCTCAGCTTGTAGATGCTTTGAAGGGGCAGGAGGAGATCAACCTGCGTCTGAGGCAGTACATGGACAAAATCATTCTGGCCATTCTCGACCATAACCCCTCTATTCTGGAGATTAAGAGTTAAACACCACACACACACACACACACACACACACACACCTACAGTATGTATTAGTGTAGCTGTGGAGATCTTTCATTACCCAGCTATTAGCACACACCTTAAAGTTGTAATCCTTAGAAGTTCAGTCCTGGTTGATTTGGCTTCTCCCCAGTTATTGGTGGTTAACGCCAAGTGTAGTTTGACACCAGGTCCCATCACTTTGGGGGCAGCAAACACTTAGAATTGCTACTTTGTCAGAAATCCAACTGAAAAGCAACTGGTTTGTCTGTCTACAGTGCAGCCAAAGAAACCCACCTTGTTCAAATAAAGAAGACAGTCAATAATCAGCTTTTTCCCATAATGCTTTGATGCTGTGTGAGGAGTTACTTCTTGTAATGTTTAAAACTGATTAGCTGTCAATAAAGGCAGGCAAATGACAATGTCTTGTTTTGTAGATGCATTTTTAATGAACAGCCGCTGTTAGTAATATACTCTGTGAGAAATACATTGCATTTTCAGACTGTTTCTCAATAAAAGTGCCCCATGTTTCACTAGTTGAACACTTAATGTGAAGTAGCAACAGTCCGATTAACATTAACACAGCTGCAATATTGCATTAGAATGAACAGGAAAAAACAGGATCTGGCTTTATAGAATTTTGAGGATTATAACTTTAAACTGAAGCCCAAATTATGAATGTCCTAAATCGTCTTGCTACTCACAACTGCTAGCATTGCCCAGAAATGCAATATGTATACATGTCTTTCTATAGTTGTGAGGACCCTCTTTGACACAGTGCTGAACTGACATTTGTCCACACAATGGTAGAAAGACATTCACAACCACACGCACGCATACACAACTGCACTGTATATTTATTCCTCCACAACAGTCATTCTTCATATCCACTAGAACCAAACACCACACACTTACTGTCAGTGTGCCACAAATGTTTTATTATTGTACATTTGAAACTACTGAAATTTGGGGACTGGAAAAGATTTGGGGAAAACACATGCAAAGTACTTAGATACCCTTGTAGGCACGGTACTAATTGTTCAATACACAGTCTTAAAATGATTGATTACAACAAGGCTGTCACTCACTGAGGATCCAGGGTGAAACACAGTGTACAACAGACCACAGCAGTGTTTTGCATGTTTACTACAAACCATTTGCCAAAGCAATCTGTAATGTTTTAGATTTTGAAAAATCTTGGTGCCATCTTCCAGGCAGCCACTAGTTTTTTTTTTTTTTATTTCATGGTGGTATCATAAGCAGTTAGGGTTAGGGTTAGCTAACTTGCTATTCTTGGTATTTGTATAAACATTTCACTGTCAAAATCATAGTATTGTATAGCAAAGCTGAGCAGATTTTTCAAACCAGTTTACCATTATAGATGCAAATTTACTTAACTCATATTGTGTGGGAATGAATAGAAGCCAGTGTAAACATGGAAGGAGGAACACTTAAAGGAACAGTTGAACATTTTGGGAATGGCACTTCCTGACTTTCTTTGCAAGAGGTTCACAAGAAGATTCAACATCAATCTCATATTGTTATATTAAGTGTGGAGTTGAAGTCAGAACATGTTTAACTTATCTTAGCATAAAGACTGGCAACAGAGGAACCCAGCTAGCCTGGCTTTGTCCAAAACTCAAAAATTCACCTCTAATGTTCAGTAATTCATTATCTTGTTTGTTTCATCTGTACACACAGAAATGGAAAGAAAACATATAAACTAACAATTTGTACTCTTAGGAACTATTTCTTGATGGACATCAGTTTACCCCTTTAGCCACTGCTTCCGAGCAGCATCTCATGTGCCATGTAAAATGGACACAACACACATGAACACTGACGTAGGCCTTAGTGACACATTCTCAGGTGCTGCGTTTTTAGCTGAGATCAGCTGATTGTGTTTTTAACCCTTTAATTTGGTCTTCTCAACACAACTCCAGGCCTATGAATAATATATGCTGTATACTACAAATCAATTTTAGTAGTATTCAGAATGTTAATATCAATAACTACTGCATGGGTTTTCTGAATACTTCTCATAATAAAGGTACTTTAATATGCCACTAATTAATGTTATGTGCCAAATCTTAACCTGAACTGTCAACAACTGGGGCTGAAGAGCTGGAAACTAAATGTAACTTTTGGTGGTGTCTATAGAAAAACTCTAACCCTTAACTCAAGTTGTTCAGTCACTGGATTTGAGCTTTTTAAAAACACTGAGTGTGAGAAATCATATTTTACTGATATATTAATTAGGGTACAGTCCAAACCAAAAAAGTTCCTCCACAGGTGTGTCACAATGAGGAGAGCAGCTGCACTATATAACCCCAAATCAGAAAAAGGTGGGATGGTATGTAAAATCAAAATTAAAACTGAAAATAGTGATGTGTAAATCATCTGTGTCCTGTATTACATTGAAAACAATACAGCAGCACATTATTTGATGTGACACCTCATCAATTTTATTCTTTGTTCAAAGTAAACACTCACTTCAATTCTGATCCCTGCAACACATTCCAAAAAAAGGTTGGGACAGTAAAATATTTACCACGGTGTGATGTTGTCGTTCCTTTTCATAACACTTAAAAGTCGTTTAGGGACTGAGGACACCAATTAAATGTGTCAGGTGTCATTTTGTCCCATTCTTCCTGCAAACAATTGTTAAGGCAACAGTCCTGGGTCTTTGTTGATGTAATTTGCATTTCAAAATGCGACATACATTCTCTACGGGGGACAGGTCGGGGCTGCAGGCAGGCCGGTCCAGCACTCGCACCCTGTTCCTCCACAGCCAGGCCTTAATAATGTGCAGTATGAGGTTATGCATCGTCTTGTTGAAATGTTCATGGGCGACCCTACAAAAAGATGTCGTCTTGAAGGCAGCACATGTTGCTCCAAGATCTCTATATATTGTTCAGCATTAAAGTAGCCATCACAGAAGTGTAAATTACCTTTACCAAGGCCACTGACAACCCCAGATCATGACAGACCCTGGCTTTTGGACTTTTTGCTGGTAACAATGTGGATGGTCTTTGGTCCAGAGCACACGGCGCCCATTCTTTCCAAAAAAGACCTGAAATACTGATTCATCTGACCACAGTACATGTTTCCACTGTGTGATGGTCCATCCCAGATGCCTCCAAACACAGACCAGTCGACTGTGCCTCTAGTCTAGACACTGTTGGCATAGGGCTTCCTTTTGGCACAGTACAGTTTTAAGCAGCATTTATGGGTGTAACTATGTACTGTAGTGCCTGACACAGGTGTGCCAAGGTAATCCTGAGCCCATGTGGTTATATCGCTTATAGAAGAATGATGATCGTTGATGCAGTGGCGTCTCAATGATCGGAGAGGACGGTCATCCAGCTTAGGCTTGTGATTTTGCCCTTTCCTCCAGACTCCTTGAATCTTTTAATTATGTTATGCACCATAGAGGGTGACATATCCAACTCACTTCCTATCTTTCTTTGAGGAACATTGTTTTTAAACAATTTTCACATGCATTTGTTGGCAAACTTGGCATGGTGGTACAGTGATTAGTGCTGTCGCCTCACAGCAAGAAAATTCCAGGTTTGAGCCCTTGCAGACCCGGTTCCTTTCTGTGTAATCACCTGTTTCAAATGGAATCATCATTTTTATTGTTTTACCTCATTACTGGTCCTGAAATGCAACTGTCCCAACGTTTTTAGAATGTGTTGGGAGTTGTAATATGTAACACTGCACAAACACCGCACAAATGGTTCACCTAGTGATATTTTTCATAGTTTGCTTGCTCTTTCTTTTGTGCATTTGCATAGGAGGTATGAACCATTACTTTTAACCAGCCTAGTTATGATTTTTTTCCACTGTTGCCATGATAGGTGAGCTTTTTATGTACTGACATTTTTACTTTGACCCAGTATTTGTGAGTTCATATGTTGTAAATGTTGTACAGAATCTAGGTACTATTTATGTGTCATTCTACTTATTACAAAGTCTCTGAGAGATTTGACACAAGAGATCAAACTATGTGTTGTAGACTCATCATATATACACTTAAAATGTCATATACAAAGTATTTACCTGGAATAGTGATATTAAACGTGATATAAACAATTCAGACTGACAACTCTCCTGCTCACATTGATTTCTTTTACTTGTGTACTGCACATGAAACTGTGGGTGACTATATTGTACAAGTTAGATGTGTAAATAAAATCTGTTTGCTATGACATGACGAGGTTGGTCCTAGTTGTTTGTTCTACCTACAGGCTCTGCTACCTGTAACAGCATGAGCCACCTCATACATACCAGCAGAGACTGTACAGAGGTCTGACTGACTGGGATGCATCTGCTTTTATGTGTTATTTTAAGCACCTATGTGTATCTTAATTTACTGTGTGTGGATTTGATGTCAGGTCTTAAAGACTGTCTGAACTTTTTAAATCAAATTATCATTGTTGTTGGCTTAGATTATGGTTTATAGAAATGGCAGTGTTGGCATACATATGTAGTCATACGCCATAGTTTACAATAATCACTTAACGCTTACAGCAGTGGTGAAGGATGTGCAGAGCCTTCTTATAAGTAAAACTGGTAACATTCATGCATTCATTTTCTACCGCTTAGTCCCTGAACGGGGTCACGGGTGGGGCCGGAGCCAATCCTGGCCGGCAATCGGGCGAAGGCGGGGTACACCCTGGACAGGTCGCCAATCCATCGCAGGGCTAAAACTGGTAACACTGCAATGTAAAAATACCCCATTGCAAGTAAAAGGCCTGTACTGAAAATGTCACTTAAATAAAAGTAGGTAATTATTACTAGCAAAATGTAGTGTGTGTGTGTGTTTATTATTTAGGTCATAGTTAAAGGTGGTGTTGTACTGGACTACACTGTATTCAGAGGTATTCCTAGTATTCTGACTCTCTCATGTATGTAGCTGGGGAGGACAAAAATACAGACACCTCTGAACATGATGTACAACACCACGTTTAACTGTGATCTCAATAATAAACATAATTGAATTTATACATTTATGACAATTTCACCAAAAATCGAAGCATTATGAGCTTCATAAACACATATGTTAAAGCGGAAGTGTGGCACAGTGTACTCAATTGTACAGGTGTACCTAATAAAAAGGCCGGTAAATGTACAATGGCTACAGTATCCGGGCCATCTGTCTGAAACAAGTGGTCACACTCCAGTCCAGTAGGGGGCAGTAATGCTTCTTATGCGTTGATAAGTCCACCGCCAAAATGCTGGTTTCAAAGAAGAAATATTTTCCTTTTCGGAAGAAGATCCCGACAAAGCGGCCCTGTTTCTTTTCAGCCAGAAAAAGTCGAAGAATCCGAAAACCGACAATGTATGCCAGGACAAACACCGGCAACACACATGGGGAGTTTCAAGACAGAAACGGAGTAAATTATGTAACATCCACAGAGTCCTTCGGCCATTGCTCTCAATTGTTCTGGAAAAAGGATCCTACCGAGTCCGGGGTAAGAAAGCCAGCGACCACCACCGTTAGCTAGCGAGTCCAGCCGACAAATAGGTGCATTACACGGATAATGCATACATATTTTAGTATTGAAGTGAACGTTGAGCGAAGTATCTTTTTACGCATAGTTGTCAACTGGGTGCCTTAGTGCGGTTAAGCAGGAGGCGACGAACCAAAGCTGCAAGTTGATATCACATAGCAGGTTCGTTAGCTTCATGCTAACGTAATGTTACCAATCATCATGCTGAGCGGCTCATGGCCTAATTTGACTATTGGTTGCTGGGGTAAGTGTCTAGTAATTATGAGCTCTGCACACTGTGTCTGTTACACCTTATATGGGCTTTGGTGAAATTACACAAGTATGCGACATGTACGTTCTTACAATAGAGCAAACACTTTGGAAAAGATATGTTAATGCAGCCCAGCATCACCGAGCTAATGCTAACATCAGACAACAGTGGCTACCTCAGCCAGTCGGAGCACGGTTAGCTAACACCAGAGCCCGTGCAAAACAAGGCAGCGCTCTTGAGCGCGTCCTTCTTTGGGAACAGCCGTTTATCAGCTGTGCTTTCAAAGGTCGGCTCTAATATGGTAAACCTCGGGTGGTTTATTTGAGCAGCGAAAGCAGAGGCATACGCATGAGGCCTGCTATATTGTTAGCGAACAGCTCAAAGTAAACACAGGCAGGCTGTCCCACAGGAAACGTTAACGGAAGACGCCCCGCGGAGGACTTTGAAAGACCTCTTTGTGATGCCAGAATGTGTTTCATTCATGGTCACTCTCAGCCGACAGATCATCTGCACAGCGCACAGACGCTACATGTAGCTCACTAAATGGTAACACTTATTCACGTTTGATTGTGAGCGGTCGTACGCACACCTACCAAACTGTTTACGGGGATATATGCAATTTCGGCTGAGTTGATACATTTTGTCAGGCCTGTCATAGCTTAGTTACTTCCCAGAACTTTATCACTAAGGCAGGTGTACTTGCTACGTAGAGAACTTGTTTCTTCTTGTAGCTGAACCCCGATGGAAGCTGCAAGCCGAAATGCGCCGGTTCAACATTAACACTGATCTGTACACAACAAGTGCTGCTGGAGTTTTTAACTCTTAAATGTACATTTCCCTGCTTCCCTACTGAAGTTGTGCCAGAAATCTTCTCTCCAGTTGGCAGAACTTTCCAGGTGTCACTCATCTGCTATTTATCTGTTAGTTCTCCACGAGCTCTGTGTACATACCGGATCTTAAAAGAATCTTATTTATCTACCAACATATCCATAGGTTTTTTTAGTAACCCTGGCAAACCTGTGTTGTTGTGCATCACTTGCAGTGTCTTTTTCCTTGCTTGTTCGCATTTTCTGTGTTTGCCATGCGATGTTAAATGGCAGGTATATTACACTAGTTGTTGAACATGGCGATTCATAATGCTTGTTGTCCACTTTTTTTAGGGTTGAGTCTACAAACTGATTGAACTTATACAAAGTTGTGTATTTGCCTAAGATACAGTAAATGGTATCTTAACAATATGGAACTGTACCATGACGAACTTATTTGAGAGAACTTATTCACCTGCAGATTGACAGAGGAGGAGCTTGTATTTGCGCACTGGTCTCAGGGTAATGCTGGTTTGAGCAGGTTGTGTTCCTAGCTATTTGCTGTGCTCAGGTCTGATCTGCTTATTTTGTTTATGCATGTCATGTGTTGTGAATATGTAGCGAGAGCGAACTGGAGTGTTATAGCTTGGGTCTCAGCTTTAGGCCTATGCAAAACTGATGTGGACATAGTTGCTGAGCAGCTTTTCCTCCGGCCTTTACTGTGCACTTACACATACGGAGGCAAAGCAGCCAGTTGTATCTGGCCTCTCATCAGTCTGGAGTTCAGGGGGTGTGCTGGGTTGAGTACAAAGTAGCATACTCTGTTCTTACTGGACCGCTGTTTTCTGACACATCTGCCACTCACAGACACACCACCAGTTTCAGTGATTTGTGTTCGCATGTTCTTTTTTTATTTTCCAGTAACCAGTTAAAGACGCACTGCAGAGAATTGGGAAGCCAAGACCAAAGCCGTCTGTTTTTCCTGCAGTTTTGTTCATAATTCCTTTTTTTTAGTGGAGCAGTTTACAACTCCGTACCTGGGCTTCCTTTGGAAATCAAGATGATCATGATTGGCTCTGACACGATTGTCACTGGCACTGCCTTGGGTGATATCTGCATGAAGTAGAGCCTTTCCCAGCTG
>NW_018127972.1:730175-732957 GCF_001952655.1 Monopterus albus | reverse complement strand
GGTGTCATTCACAATCAGCAGCACCTGTTGCTGATCCAGGTTTTTGAATTTTGAACAAGTGAATGCCTGTAACTAGGGATGCACTGATACCGCTTTTTTTCAGACGTTGCACTACTCAGCGATACCAAGAAACGATACAAGTAATAATAATGCAGTGTTTCTGCTGCAGAAATTACAATGACCATAAAAAAAACTTTTGAGACAACTTTTATTTTCATGAGATTTACCTTGTGTTTGTGATTTAAAAAAAATATAACGTGAGGCTGAGCAAATCTGAAACCTTTGTGATAAACACAGGACGGCCTCCATTCCTACTGAATATAAATTGTTACTGACTGAAGTTATTGTTACTAACTGGAGTTCTGCATCATAACATATTGTAATACAGTGGTTTTAAGCCTTTGTAGAAGTGTGACCCTTGCACTTGCAGATGGTTTTCTCTCAATACAGCTGGAAAGTGCTTTCTTTCGAATAAATGTTAACCATGAGCCACATTTTATTCCTTGATTGGAATTTTGTCACCTGCAACACAACAACACAGAGCTTGATGGAACGGTGTGTCCTTGTCATTTACATAACACAGGCTGATGCCATGCTTTGCAGTTTGGATGCACATACACGTGCATATGCTTGACTATGTTATACTGAGAAATGTTTAAATGAAGTTGGGCAAAATTATAAATCGCTAGCATTTTTCAAAATAAAACGTCGTTTATTAAACAAATGATAAATTAATCAGTAATGAAGTATCATATGCATGTTTGTATATATCAGTGATTTGTTGATATATTGTCTCTTCTGTCACAGCCGAGTTCAACCATCAGCTGGTGCGATCAGCTGCCGTCGTCCTCAGCAGCCCTCTCCACTTCCAGTCTCTCCTCAGCGTCGCTCTCCAGCTCCAGTCTCTCAATGGAGTCCCGAGCACCAATGCCCACGACAACAGTGTCAGATGATGTGGAGTCAGACGAGAGGCCGTACGTCTGTGACCTGTGCAACTGTGCCTACAAGCATGCTAGTTCCCTGCTAAACCACAAGCTCACTCACAAGACTGGAGACTTCAGGTACGGATTGAAGGCTTATTATATAAATGAATAGAAGTCTTCTGCCTTCCAGGAATTTCACTCATAGCTCACTCAGTGTATCTGCGTGTGAAGATGCAGCATCAGTTAAAGGCCACGAGTGTTTTAAGCACCTTTCCACCACTCATCCCCACACCTTTTTTGTCTCCTAAACTCAGGTGTGATTTCTGCAGCAAGCCCTACACCAACTACATGTCTTTGCGAAACCATATGCGAATCCATGGTCAGAAGCGCTACATGTGTGACCTGTGTGGGAAAGCCTTCCGCTTAGCCCGGTACCTGCGGAACCACCAGAGGATCCACGATGATGGGCCCAACCGCTTTGACTGTCCCTCCTGCTGCAAGAGCTACAGGACCATGCTGGAACTGGCCCAGCACCGGTGCAGTGCTGCTGCATCCAACCAGGTGGGTCTGTGTGTGGAGCTGCAGTGACAGTTGTGCTGTTCACTGGGTTTGTAGGCAACAACACAGCTGTAGCATGTGTAGTGAACTGTGTATTTCCGTATGCAGAGTTGCACTTCTAATTTAAGTGAACACAAGGGACTCTAAAGGATTTATACATAGCAGTCAGGACAGCCTCTCTCAGATATACATGTACATTTGTAGATATAATTTGTTTACAGTATTGCGCTGCGTTCAGAATGAGTCCACTTAAAACGCAACTCCCGGCTGTGTTTTTATGCAAGGGGCTGCATTGGTCAGGGGGTGAGGGGTTGCAGGAAGAGTGTTGTGTGTACGATATGGCCACGTTGTGACAAGTTGATGCAAGTAGCTTCATTTATGTTTCAGACTTTCTGTTGTATTCCGGTTAGCCATGCTGCTGACATAGCCTTCTCTACCTTAGCACCAATTTCTACCACAAGTGTGTCTGGATTGTTTAAAAAAACAAATACAAAGTTTAACATCTGGTGCTCAGACTAACAAAAACACATGGCATGTCGTTATGGTTCGTTAACTGTGGCCAAGGTATGAAAGTGAATTGTAGTGAATGCTCATGCTAACAAGGTAAGGAAAAGATTCTTCTTCCTGTGGGCGTCCATGTCCCGATCATCTCCTCTGTGTGATTGGCCAATGCAGCACCTTTGCCGGATGATGGCACCGTCCGGTGCAGTAAAAGTCGAACCAGATCCAATCTTTTCAACGCACGTGGTTACGTCGTTTTGCCGAAGCCCCCTGTGATGGTGCCGGCTGCGGTAAACGCAATGCCCCATAGAAATGAATGGAGAGGGCTTTGTTTTTTCACATCGTCTGAATGTGGGCTTACACAATGTACAGTTCTCCCCACCCCCAACATTTCATAGTTCAAAGAACGTTTGACAAAGTACCCTATTTTTTATGTGTCCACACTGCAGGAACTGAAAATAATCATAATTCCTAGAACGCCGTTTTGAGGGACTTTTTTAGCTCCTACTTTGAGGTGGGTAGTCTCTGAGCACAATAAGAACCACGAGTAACATACAGTGAGGAACAGAAGTATTTGAACACCCTGTGATTTTTCAAGTTCTCCCGCTTAGAAATCATGGAGGGGTCTGAAATTCACATTGTAGGTGCATTCCCACTCTGAGAGACAGAATAAAAAAAAAAATTCAGGAAATCACATTGTATGATTTTTAAAGAATTTATTTGTCTTGCACTGCTGAACATAAGTATTTGAACACCTGAGAAAATCAGTGTTAATAATTGTCACAGAAACCTTTGTTTGC
>NW_018127972.1:704229-729034 GCF_001952655.1 Monopterus albus | reverse complement strand
ATTCTGTCTCTCAGAGTGGGAATGCACCTACAATGTGAATTTCAGACCCCTCCATGATTTCTAAGTGGGAGAACTTGAAAAATCGCAGGGTGTTCAAATACTTCTGTTCCTCACTGTACGCCTACATTGACTGCAGCAGTTGTAGTGGCCATTTTTTAAAAACTGTTAGCCATGTAAACAGTAGTGCTCAATAGCCATCACCAGCAGCATGGGGAGCTACAGTCTGACAATGGAAGCCTCTGCAGAGGGCTAGTGGCTCCTTGTACAAATAACATTTCCAACAAATAAAGAAAATACTTTGTGGTAATGTATCGTTGTCATGGGTTAACTTTTGTGAGCTTGTTGGCTAATCGCTAACAGTTGGCCGGCTTCATGTTATGTGACTTCCAAGTTCCAACGGGCACATGAAGGTGTGTAACTGTTCAGGGAGCTCCCCAGTGGGGTAGTGCTTAGGACTGAACCAACCTGAAATAGGAGAGTGTGTTGTCTATTCCAATGAAGGAATACATGATAATGACAATACACTATAAAGCTACGTGACTATGACATACTGTTATGTATGACAGTTCAGGGATTCTACTACCTGAAGAGGTGGGTTTAATTGTTTCTGGTAAGGAAACTATGGAGTGTCCCATGAGATGTTATAATGGATGGATAGTATGTGTAGCTGCATGAGGTAAAGGATGTTAGGACAACTGTGCGGTCTGTAGGTCTAAGCAGGGGTCCATCATGCAGGTCACCAGCTGGTATGAAACTCAGTGGTGTGTCAGAGCTTTAGCAGGCCTCAGGTCAGTCAGTTCTTGTTCTGATCTGGCTAGTGGAGGCAGCATTTAATGTGATTGTTTTGCAAACACTGCAAATTGTGGAGGTAGTGTGGTGAGACCACATTGGTCAGATGGTGATTTTGGGGTTACCAACTGCCATATGTGGAGGGAAGGGTGACCTGCAGTTGGGCTTGCACAGGAAAGGAGTAAGAGAGATTCTGGGTGTGTGCCATCATCCAGTTCAGTGTTGGGTGGCCTGGTTTGCTAAGATGACTCGGGATCAAAACAGCACAGTAGTGATGGGTAGATGAGGCGTCATGAAGCGTTTCGACACATTGCCAAACTGTATTGCTACTGTGTCACTCAATAGTGACACCTGCTGGACCTTAAAAATCCCTACAGGCAACCTAGTTGACAGACTCAACTGACACTGATTTGATGACCTAGTATATACAATAATATAATTTAAGTCATTGTATTAAATTGTATTATTTCATATCTTCATTTAAATTTAAAAGTTCCTTGATATTTTTAGATACAGTCAATAAATAATGTGAACATGTATCATAACGTGAAAATCTAAATGAACGTGTTTTTTTTGATACAACTTCTCCAGCTGTAGAAAACACCCACTCACACGGCACAGATGAGGCTGGAGTGCAGAGAAATTGTAAGGCAAGTCGGAAGAGGTTTGGATAGATTGCCTTTTGGTTGTCCCAGTATCTCATGGGATCCTGGGACCTGGCAATACCTTATACCTTATTTTCCGATATGAGATCAAAATGGTCCCACACGGCGGAAACCTTTCTTTTGGCTTGAGGCTGCTCCATAATTCTTGATGAATGTGACGATGAACCGCAATAGCTCAGAGATTCGTTTTGGCAGATGCATCCCGTTGACATATGTGCTTCCTTATAAACACAGTTTGGCGCAGCAGTGTCAGTTCGAAACAGTTCCTGTATCGGTCACGTGACTTTCTTAAAGCGATACACGCACCGACACGGGGTTTTGCTCTATGAGCTCGACGCATGTGGCGACGCATCGGTGTTGCCGGACCCATCACTACAGCACAGGCATGGGAAGTTGCATTAAGTATTATCGGTTTCCCTCCTCCATCCACAATGCTTCAGTTCAGGAGATAATGCAGCCGTGTTGGTGGACGTGAAGAAGTGTGAAAATGTAACAGCAGCAGCATAAGGAGGCCTTAATATTTGAGCCGTGGACAAAAAAGTTTTCCCAAAGCAGCCATTATTTGTGGTGTTAAATGACAGCAGATATGACCGGTTTAGCACAGTAGATGTACAAGGTATCATCAGTTGCAGTCGCTGCTATTTAAAACATCAGAGGTGTTGCTCAAACACAACATGATTAGGACAAAGTTGTGCATTGTGTACAATGCGGTATTGATAATGGGCATGGATTCAGATTCATATGAACAGTATAAGACATTTACAGAAGGAGAAAAACTGCAGTGGTGGGTCATAAAAATAATGTGATCCGACGATGGCTCTCCTTCACTCCCAGGCCGTTTTCCCCCTTTTACACAGATGTTGAGCTGGCACAGGCACAGCAGCTTTACCAACTCCACTGCCGGCATAATGGAGAGTTCAAAAGTGCCCTGCTGCTGTCCTGGGTTCATACCTATCTATGCCTTCACACCAGTGATGGCTGTGGTTGGAGGCATTATTTTTTGGGGTTGTTTGCCCGTATGCACATTGGGCCTGTTCTCGTGAATGCGATATCTCAGGAAGAGATTGAGGACATTTCTTCAAGTTTGGCACAAATGTCCATTTGGATTCAAGGATGAACTGATGAGGTTTTGATAGTCAAAGGCAGGGGTGTGATGAGATCTCGTGCCATGAGATCTTATGATATTAAAACGTGATGATATTTCTCTTCGAGATGAAAGCTGTCTCATGATACAAGTACTTAACAGAGCAAGAGCAGCAGCTGGCATGACAGAGTGTGAGAGTGGAATTAACATAGAAGATGCCCTGTCACTTTTTTATGTTCAGGTTGTTAAAAGCCATTCATTTAGGTCACACATCACTGTTTCCCATACATTGAATTATTTGTCATGGAGTGCTGTGCATAGTACATGTGTTCGCTCAGTCCCTGCATGCCCCGCTCTTTCTCTCTCAAATACGACAGCCATCACAACAGATCATCTCTGAACAGCTCCTCCTCTCCGTGTTTTTTTTTTTTTTTTAACACAATACTGTCATTCGCAAATATCCAGCTCTTATATTTCATTATCAAGGATATCTAAGCTAACGTTAGAGTACAGCAGCTGCCAAGGTCAGCACGCCGTCTGTACCAAGTGGATAAAGTTAAACTGTTAAATGTTTGCCCACTCAGTCCAGCCAGGGCAGTATTGAAGAACACATGGGAAAGATGATCAGTGCGATTAGTGATCCAGTTGGTGCATTTCGAATACTTATTGGTTTCAACCAGTGCTGCTGCTTTTACAGTGCTTGTATACCGTTGTCTTTTACTGCATATGATAATTCCTACTCAGAAAGTAGAACTAAAGTGACATTCAGTACAAGATGATTAGTTAACATTTCAAAATGCACCTGCATTGTTTGGCATTTTGTGACTTTCAGTTAAATAAACAACTATTTTCCAGTCATATTTTATTATTGGAGATTTCTTAAATATTATGTTAAAATATCATTTTGTCTTGTCCTTGTGAACCCAATATCATGTATCGTCTCGTCTTGTGAACTAAATGTATCGTCACACCCCTAGTCAAAAGTCAAGGTCAGTGCCTGACCTCATGTCTGTCCCATTGTTGTGAGTTTGACTGGTTGGCGTAGGTGAAGTTATATTGCATGTCCTTGATCAGGCAGTGTAACGAGGGCTCATGTCTCCAGTACTAACATAATGTTACTTTATTATTGGGGGTGGGTGGCTTAGTGTGCGAGCCTGTAGGAGGCAGAATGGTTATGCTGCGATTTCTGGAGTGACAGCTGCAGCATTTGAATCTTTAATGTTTAGGTTAATGTAACCATGTAGGGTGAACCAGCCAAAGACCAATTGCAGAAGGGTAAAGAGGGAGTAGAAACTAGGCTCATGTCCTGCTAACATCAGGTAGAAGTATGTGTCTGATATAAGAATGTGGACTAGACTACAATAGAGGGCCTTTGGTATTAAGTTATCTTTTTAATGAATTCACTTCCGAGTTATGTATTAAGTCATAATTAAATGTATTTATAAAAGGCAATTGAGCATTTTGGTTTTTTTTTAAAAGACATTTACTCCTTTGTACTCAAACAGAAACTGATTTTTTTTTTCCACTATGTGTGAGAATACTCCTTTCACCAATGTTCTGGTTAAATAACAGACAAATATTGCATCAAATTTAATAAACTGTTTCTCCATTTAGTCTTAAAAGTCTATTCTGATGATTTTTTTTTAATGACATGCCATAAAATTGGTGCATGTGAATGGGACAGATGAAAAGAAAGATGTTTAGAATTGAAGTAGCAGACAAAGGGAGTGACTTTTAGGTCGAATATAATCTCCAGAATGACCTGAACCTACACTTCCTCCAATGCGCTGTAGCACCTTTGGTTAGGCCTCCTTGCCTCCTAAATGTCCACTAATGCAGGCTTTCTGAAACGATGTTAATCCTTAAGCTCATGCTGATGGCTTCATCGGGACATGTCATCATCTCTGGACATGTATAGTTGTGAAACATTCGTATCAAGTAATCAGGAATGAACGGAGCCTTATGTGTAAAACTGGTGGAGAACACAAGTGCTCGTGTGTGTGCGTGCATGAGCGTATGTGTTTGGATATATGCGTTTGTGTATTTGAAGTCCTGTGCAGTGTATGTATGCTCTTATAACATTCTACATTACATTATTACTGGTCTTTGTTTTAATTGTGCAGCACTTTAACAGGTTTGAAAAGTACTGTGTACATCAACTTTATTATTTTCTGTACTTAGCTACTGGGGGGGTGCAATTGGCTTTGAGAATTACAGCTGGGCCACCAACAGGACAACACACTTGACAGTTTACTGGGCCATCCTGTTTAGTGCTTTGCACTGATGGTGAAATGGGAGGTGCCGCTGACCTCTTTGTAGGTGTGGACATGTTGGTCGTTCGGTGCGTTACTGAATTGGTTGTGCTAGCACCTATCGTTAGCAGTGCTAACACTACAGAGCAGTGCCGTTTTCTGCGCCAACCAGAGCCTGTTGCGGAGGCTCTATAGTTGTCATCTGTAATGAGCAAACACAATAGCAAAACCTTCAGTATACCACGGCTTGTCATTAAGTTTAGATTCAACAGGAGCAAGACGAGTGACAAGACAAACGGCAGAGAGAGTGAGCGAGGGGAGGAGGGGCTGTGGGCACTGCAGCAGTGTGTGCGTGTGCGTGCATGTAAACTCGGTCGGAGAGAAGCGATGGTGCGAAAGCATAGATGGCATCGTTCTATCAATACTACGGGAAATTTATATTAAAGCTTTTTCAAATTTTCAGAATCTGTATATTGAAAAATAATTTTTGGCAACACCAGTTGATATGCTTGTATGGCAAGACATACTTTGTATTTGCTTTGAAGTGTGTGCATGCAACAGATTTTTTTTTTTCTTGACCCTGTGTTCTCTCTACAACTACAGTCTGTACAAGCCTCCTGCTTGCAGAACTTATTGCCAGCTATCCTGTGGTGACAGGGTTAGACCAGGACTAGACTAAGCTTAGGGAAAGGGTCAGGGCTCAGATATGAGCGATTGTCCTCACAAGTATAGTAATCCAAATGTATATGTGTGTGTCTGTGTGTCTGTGTGTGCGTGGGGTTGGTTCATAAGAACCGGTTCAACTGCCCGTCCTGCTTTAAGAGCTACCGAACCATGCTGGACCTGGCCCAGCACCGCTGCAGCGCCGCGGCCAAAAACCAGGTTGGTGTGAGCGTGAGTGAGTGTAAGTGTGTCTGTGTGTGACGTAGAGTCAGCACACAGTTGTTTAGCTGAGAGTAAGGGCCAATTTGTACAGACATTTTAGATGTGATGGTCAGAATCAAAAACCTCATGACCTGGTTAACTGCTGAGTGTGCTGATCTGACTCTAGTGCAAAAGTTTCACAGTAAAATCATTAGTATCTGTTTGAGCGGTGCTGCTCTGGTGGCAGTCAGAGAGTGGGTCTAACTATTATAACTTACTGTAAATCTACAACTTGGGTCTTATTGTAGACTGCTATTGCTAAGGTTGGAATACTAACTAGGCAAAGATCAACATCCATTACTAATTTTGAGACGCCGTCTGATATCAAGGTGCTAACTCTACACGTAGTGTAGTCTATTACTTTTGTGTATATATGGTGGTAAAGTTTACTGTGCTTTTGGACAGAGTATGCAGTTTTTCAAATATTACATACCAATGTCTTTGATGGTCTACTGTGTTAGCAAAGGTTTGTCTACTTCAGCTTTAATGTGCCATGCTTAATTTATGTGCAAGTCAGTGTTGTACATATTCTGTTTTGTACCGGTCTCATTTACATATCTCGTTGTCTTGACAGGGAGTTTAGTCTGTAAAGTGTAAACACACCCAGTGTGAATGATAGTTTGAGCTATGAAGATGAGACCTAAGTTGTAAAACAAAATTTTCCTACAAGGCCCACAGTGGCTTCAAAGTATTCAGACCCCCCCTTTTTTTGCACACTTGGTGAACGAGGACCCATTAAACTGTATCTCCTGTATGAACTGTATATGTGTGTAGAGGTGTTCTTACCTTGTGCACAAAATAAGTGCCCACAAAAATTACTGTCAGATTCATGAGACGTGCACACCAGCCAGTTTTGTTCTCTCCACTGTGAGCATGCAAGTAAATCAGAATCCTTCTAAAATAACAGGTGAGTGTCCGTGATGCATAATGCCACACCCCCAGTTGTCTATATAAGGAAATTGATGACGAAGACTTAGGAATTGCATAGCTGCAAAACTTGTCAGGAACAGCTGATTTGTCACTCTCTTCAAACATGTTATGTCGACCTCTGAACGTGCACTCTCTTCTGCAGGCACGGGATACAATATCTTCCAGTAATGCCCAGTATGTCCCCTTAATTGGAATCATTTATACATGTATACTCTACAAATTAACCAGGTCGCTGCCAGTTAACACTGGTTACATTGTGCAGTTTCATGGCACAAGAAACTGATGGGAGTAGTTCATCATTATGGGCCAAGTTGATAAAAACATAGAGAACCAACACTGTTACATTTTAGTATGGACATATATATTTTAATATATTTACGCTCGTAAGCCAGAAGTGTGACACTGGGACTGGGTTGAATGTAGGTGATGAGAGTGAAAGGGTGTCACTTTCCTGGTTATTTAATAGGCTACGTTTGGCCAGTGCATTAGTAAATTGACAAATTAATTAATTAAATTAATCATATACACTGACTGGCCACTTTATTAGGTACAGTTTTATGCAATTCAATGCAGCATGTCTGCTTTAACATCTGTGTTTATGAAACTCAAAATGTTTCAGTTTTTGGTGAAATTGTCAAATGTATAAATTAAATGATATGTTTATTAATGAGGTCATGGTGAGGTGGTGGTGTACTGGACATTATATTTAGAGGTTTTCCTATTATTCTGACCTTATGTATGTAGCAGGGGAGGACAAAAATACAGAAGTGCATTGAAAGGCATACAACTATACAGGTGTACCTGATAAAGTGGCCAGTCAGTGTGTTTCATTAATGAGTGTGGTTTTAATATATTAAAATGTGTTTACATTTAAAACAGTCATGCCTCCATGATTTGTTCGTACAAATGGTCTGAGGCAGTCCTGTATTAGTTCACAGAGTATTAACATATTCAGACAAGAACATATCGGTAAATCCCTGATTGGTGTGTGAATTATTTGTACACACCATTTAAGCACAGGTTTGTGCACACGTGCTGTTTGTGAATGAAGCCCAGTGTGTGCAAAAAGAGAAGGGGTCTGAACACTTTGAAGTGACTGTGCTTTTAGAGCTTTTAAAGTTAAAGCAACAGCTCTGCTGTAGCTCTAAATGTTCAGGGAAAAGGTCAGTGAGAAGCTTAGGTTTAACACCGTCATCCAGGTGACTAGAGGACAGGTGGACAAGCCTCTTCGGTAGCTGAGGGTCCCCAGGTTAGAACTAGGTTCCTGTTGATGTTGGAAGCTATTCTGTATAATGATGATTTCTAGATTTGATAGATATAAATATTTGTGTGTATGTTTATGTGTGCATGTGTGTACAACTTGATCACTCCATCCCCTCATATTAATAGGATGAAAGGCAGTTAGGTTAGTGAAAGAGCTGAAAATGCATAAACTGTGCCACTGAATAAGAAGGATCTGGTTCAGTGTGGAGACAAACAGTTTATCACACTCATCTGTCACCTCGCCTCCGCTCTCGTCACAGACTCTATATGCATTACTGGCATGAATGTGGGAGCAGTGTGTGTATAGAGACACGGTTTAGTGTAAAACCTTCTTCCTCCTGTCTTTCTTGGTCCACCCCTCCTCCCATCCAGTCTGGCGGTCGTCGTTCCAATTTCAAGTCCAGCAACAGCAGCAGCAGCAGCAGAACAGTGCTAACTCCATGATGCAACCGCAGCATGGAGGACATGGCCAGCAGGAACCTCTGCCCTCTCACTGCGTGTCACCGATGTCTCAGGGAGGGCAGGGCGGCAGCGTGGCCAGCCAGTCTGTGCCTGACCCCCACCAGGTAGGCAATAAGCACTCGGCTCCCTGGAGATCGTTACTGCTTTATAGTTGTGTAGTTGCTATGAGAGCTTTGTGTTGATGTTCTGTATGTCCCAGCAGGTCCGTCCAAGCTCTGTGTCTTCCCAGAGCAGCCAGCAGAGCATGAGGAGCTCATCCTCCAACAAACACGTCTCTTCCTCCAGCGCCACCCCATCCTCCTCGTACTCTCTGCTCCAGCCCCTGGTGCCTGAGGTAAAGGAGATGAGCTCGGGATACACTAGGCTGAGCGCCAACCCCATGGTAGGAGAGAGAACCGCCACACACCCTTTGTCTCCTGTCTGCTGGCTAGCTGCCTTCTCCCTGTGTGCCTACTAACATCAAGGGAGAGGGTCTAATGTTTGAATGCTTTGTGTCTCGCAGCCAAATCTTTCCTCCTCTGGCTGCGGAGAGGAGAGAGCCACAGATATCAGTTTGATAGTGAGATAAAGAAACCGTAGCTGCTTTACCGAGGCGACGCCTGGTCAACACAGTCTGAGTTTGTTCTTAAATACTTTTGTTTTCATATAAAATGTTCTTGGCGCACTGATGGAAATATGTTTCTACCATAGGTCTTAAGGCTTTGATCCAGAGCAAACTGTTAGGATAGTGCCACCCCAACTCCCAAAAAAACATAATTGGTCACTGCTTTGGTCACTGGTCATTGACTCAGCCGGCATTGAAATGACAATGCAAACGCAAATAGACACTGCCTTGTACTGTTCTTGTGTTTTAAAAGAGAGCAGTACCACCAACATAGTGATGAGACTGTCTATACACCGACAGTCCAGCATTAGTTGACACTGGGCATCATTTTCCAGCCACTTACACTGTTTCTAGAAAGTAGTCAAGCAGAGGTCACGCTAAACTTTCTCAACATCCATCATTTTGATGGACAGTGTCACAAATATTCCATCATAATTTATTATTAACTGTCAATTTAATTTTCATTTGTAAATGATAACACATTTAATAGCATATAATTTATAGTACTTTTCATTCAATTTAATTTTCATTTTTTAATGCAGACCAAGTTTATGTGCAGCCATTTTTCATGTCAACACCACATGAAGCAGACCACTTTTTTCCACAGTGACAGAGAAGGCCACTAAAAACTGCCATTGAGCATAATCAGGAAAAAATGAGCACTGTAATTTTATAAAATTAGACAATTGCCATTAAAATATGAACAGCCCATTTACAAGAATGGTAGGGTAACTGAATTAAACTCAGCTGACAGATGCTGTGGATTTCCAGTCCATGGCTCTGCAAACCACTGGCAGCTCCCAGATAGCGAGATGCGGGTAGAATAGGTAGAATACTGTCTAAATGTGAGAAGCTGCTACCTTAATGTTAAGTACCCTGATTGTTGCTAATAATAACTAGTTGTAGCTTTTCACCTGCAATGAAATACTGCTCGGTAGGAGAGCTGGACTTCCATATAAGCAGACTGGACAGAAAGTAGAGCAGAGGAACATTGGGATAAAATAAAGATTGGATTTACACTAGCTTTAATTCATCCTTTAATTACTGCTACATAGCAGTCATCACATCACAAGGGAAGTCTGAGGATAAAGGTTGAAGTTTTTCACCAACACTCCTCATAGTGCCCAGA
Organism: Monopterus albus; assembly: GCF_001952655.1. Classification (NCBI taxonomy): domain Eukaryota; kingdom Metazoa; phylum Chordata; class Actinopteri; order Synbranchiformes; family Synbranchidae; genus Monopterus; species Monopterus albus. The sequence goes on along the minus strand of NW_018127972.1, from coordinate 718,932 downwards.
AAATCAAACTGTGACTAAAGCTGAGGTAAACTGCAGACCCTCTCTGGCGCTACCAAGGCCTCTGCTGGTAACTTTGTCCTGGCTCTCACACTTTCACACTAACTATTCATTCAGCTTGTGTTGCACATCTTGTTGTAATTCATGTTGTTTCATCACACAGCGAATTAGTATTGGTCAGGCCTAAAAAGTAGCTTAAAAACCTGAGTGGATGTTCATAATCTCAAAAGTAAGTGGAACTGACGTCCTTATCAACTGCTAGTTTTTGATTTAGATTGGATTCATTTTATATTAAGAATTTGTTGAACCCAGCCTGATAGAGATGCATTCAAAACTTTCAATATATATAAAAAAAATAATAATCCAGTCACATCTGGCTATACTGTATGACTCCATGAAGAAAAGATTTGCCTGCAACACAGCTTCTCTGGATTTTATTTATGTTGTAAATGTCAGTAGTTCTCCAGAAGGCCAGAGAAAATAAAAAATAAGTTGCAACGTAGAACAAATATATGAAACTGTTTCTTTATCATGCTGTGGATGCTGCCCCACACATGGTGGCCTGCTCTTGTTTTCTGCTTAAAATAAATCCACAGTATTCATGGTGGCAGGTTTTAAAAGGCATGTACGGCACTGTAATGGGATATTATTGCACATTATTCATAGAGTAGTACTGTCAGAATTGTCCAATAATTCTAGGAAAATACAACTGTGTTGCTCAGATTTGTGCAGGACTACAGATTTGTTTGCAGCAGCTAACACCACATACATACCACTGTTGCTTTTTTGCATTGCTACCCCTGGTTTTCTGTGTTCACGGCTGCCCACTCAGCTCTTCAGGTAGCTGTGTTGCACTTTCTCTGAAGTCACATTTTCCTCATACATCTGACTTTTACCAGGACGTCGGTTGGTGTTTGATCTGAAAACTCACCACTCATGCAGTTTTTTCTTTCACTCATTCTTTCCTCTCATTCCTTCTTTTCTCTAATTACTTTTTGTCCTTTTTAACCTTTTTACTCTCTCTATTCTATTTCTTTCTTTTCCCTCCCCACCTCCCCCTACAGCCAAAGCACCAGGACACTTTCTCTCTGGCCCCCCAGCAGCCCCTCACCACCATCAACCCTATTGGCCACCCCCTTCATCCGAACGGCGCACCCACACTCAAGCCTTCCCCTGTGCCACGCACCATCCATGCCATGCCCTGGGAGCAGCGCTCCCTCTACAATCAATGAGATGCCCAAGAACAGCCCCACCCCCCTCCACGTTGCGTCCACCACACACGCTTCTCCTCCTCCCAACCCCTCTGGGATCCAGCGTCAAGGATGGAGGATTTGGACGCTCCTCCGCCGCCTCACCCATCCTTTTGGAACATTGTGTTTGGGACCGGGGAAGGGCACCATTGAGAACTAGTTGAGATTGATTACAGAGTAGTTAGGTTTAAAAAAAAATGTGTTGCCTTGACCCTCATGTATGATCTATGCCATGTACTGGATATAAGTTAAAATGTCTGTCCCCTAATCTGTCGTCGCACTAAGAAGTTCTCCCTCTCCTCCTCTTCTGCTCTAGTTATGAAAATATCTATCCTTCCCATTATGAATAGTGTCTCTCCACCCCCTTTTCCATATGTTAAATGGAACAAAAGGCTATTTTTATTAAGACTGTATTCCAAACTCTGAATGATGGGGGTTCCCAGGGCACCAGGTTGTCAATGTGACAAAATTCTCCCTTCAGTCCGATTTGTTTTTGGACATAAAACCCACATTTTCTGTTCAGTGAGGCTTCTGGAAAGTAAAGGCAAAGGGGAAAGGTGAACATTTATCTCTCTCTTTTTCCCCCCTAACATACCCTTTCAGCAAGCTCCATAATGAACATTGTGTATATTGTGCGTTACAAGGTGTCATGACTATTTCAGAAAGCCCTTTCCGTTCTCGCTGACCTCTTGTTTCTAGGCACCAACAGCAAGGACCATGACAGAAGCAACCAGGCCGACTGTAGTTCTGCAGGACGTTTCAGAGATGTACACGTCAGTTTGGCTTCCCCATGTTGTCAAGACTGAAGCACTGCTGTTGAACAGGAGCTCTTCGTCACTTAACCACAATCTCCAAACTAGGACAGTTCGGTGCGGTTATAATCTTTTAATACACACCTGAAAGCTCACTTCTTCCTAAACCTAAACTGGTGACTTGTTGTTCTTGTAGTTTTAATGAGCTGGTCCCTGAGAGTCTAATCTAGATAATTAGTCCCCATCCTTTCTGTTCAAACTGACTGTTAACATGTTTGTTCCTTTCACTTCAAAGCACTTTATGAAAAGTGCTGTCTAGTTACTGTTACCGTCTCTGTCAGCCACCCCCACCTGCTACCTATAGCTGTGTCGGCTGTAAAGATGTAACATTGCCTTACATAAACCCCTCATCACAACTTAACCAGTAACACCAGCAGCAGAACTGGGCCTGGTTCATGCCCATAACGTGGCTGTATCTGAAAGCTACAGTGGCCAAAATACAGTATGTCTGCAGCTCTGGACCCACATCCACACCCTCCTTGGCTCCCGTACACCTGCCAGTGTTGCATTTTCTGTATGAATAAATAAATAAACAAACCCCATCTTGCCTGCACCTCACTCCCAGGGTGGATTTAGTAAACACCAACACAGGGTGTTTCAATAAGCAGCCAATCATGGTTGGCTGGATAAATCCAACTAAACACACATCAGTGAAATGTCTTGTAAAAAGACAGTTTGATGAGTAACAGTTGAATCATGGATCCAACCTGTAGTTCTGTTAGATTATCTTGCTAACATGGTGCTCGTTGAAATACCCGCAGGTCTACTGACATTGTATTTTCTCTTTTTAAAGTTTTCTATTTTTATTCATGATGTTTTCATTGTTGCTTTCTCTCTCCTTGTAAAGTGTCTTTGAGTATTTAGAAAAGTGCTATACAAATAAAATGTTTTATTATTATCACCATCAGTGCTGCTTTTCTCCAACCTACAGTAGAATTAGGGCTTTAATGATTATTTTCATTATTAATTGATGATCTGATTGTTTTCTTGATTTGCTCTTTGGTTAAAAAAATACTGCAGTCCAAACAAACAGTCCTCCAAAATATTGATATACTTAAACCATTAACTAACATTTTAGAATTTATTTGGTATTATTGGATGAAGATTACCAAAATGATTAAACAAAATACTTGCCATTTAATTTTCTATCAATCAAGTGACTAATCCTTGCAGCTTTTATTAGAATCAATTAATTTAGCTGGAAATATGAGTAAAATTGTGACTAGCCCTTTCCCTTGCTCATGCTTTTAATTTTTAAAATGAAACTGTTTTCTGAGAACTAAAAAGCGTGTATATTTTGCATGGTAATGAAATGTATTCTGAGCTTGACAGCTAGTCTAGGGTGATGGAAAGTCTGAACACTTGCACTTCCAAGACAACGGCACAAACATTTGATGAAAGCGCTGTGACACAGTGAAATGAGCAAGGAGGTAAGTGGACCTTGAGTGACTACCAAATATATGCTAGTTGAGTTGTGATGACACATCTGTGAACTGTGATGTGAGGTCAGTAGTGAACATAAATTGTGGATGTCACATTGCAAGTACACCAAATCCAGGGCTGAAGCAGGATATTGGAAGCTGAGGTGAGCGATCCCCTTAAGACGTGTTTGCAGACACAGCAGTGTCCACTGGGGGTTCCTGGACACACTTTGCATATGTGAAGTTGAGCATTTCTTTCACTGATGTTCAGGTTGTTACGTTTACTACCTTCCGAACTGGGAGCTACTCCCTTACATGATGGTAAACAAGCTCCACTAATGCATGATGTTTTAGACACTGCTGGATTAAAATAAAATGGGTGTCCTCAGGGCCCAGACCTACTGGGGGCCCCCAAACCTCCAGGTGCTGCTTTGTCAGTTAACTGTAAATAATTTGATATTGGGTTGTAGGCCTATGTGAAGACAGATTTGCAGGTCACCATAAGAAATGACAACCCTCCTTCACCACCCAAACTGATGTAATTCTGTCTTTGAATATTACTTGCATGTTGTGCAAAATGTCAAAAACAAATTTCAGCATTGTTCAGTATTACCCTGGTCTGTGGGACCTGTCACCAGCTGTGGCTTTATAAAAATACCGAAATAATATTCAAGATAAATGAACTGGAACACACTCCATATCTAGATGATCCAAATAATCACTTTTGAGAAATGAGCAGTAATCAGATTGGATTAAATTTTAAATAAGATTGTAAAGCCCACTGTAGCCACATCATGTCTTCTGGGTGATGTGGGTGTCTCAATTCATCTGAGCCATTGTAGATGAGCTTATGATCAAATATATTATTAGTAGTAGTAGTAGTATTAAAAATGACACATTCGTTTGTTCTATGTGTCACCCTAAAGTCTACAGGTGTCCTCTATTTAATCCCACGCTGTCAATATACTCCCTCAAAGTGTGTGCACGTGTCGGGAACGCGCATCATAATTCAATTTAAATTAGAGATGAATGAGCCGGCTCACGCGCTTTTATTGGGCCGATTGCATGCTTTGAGTTTCTCCACCGCGCGAAACTCCGGTGCGGATTACAGTGAATTAATATCCACTTATCGGTGGTCGGAGCGTTTCTTCAGTGTGGACAATGGTTAGTGATAAAAAATCGTTTGCCTTTTCGATGGCCAGGCTCGCTTTTGCCGTCTCGGGGCCTCGGTGGATCCATTCTGGATTTCAGGCCGGCTCAAAAGCGGCAGCACACCCAACTCATGCTATAAATGACTTTTGACGGCTAATGATCTATACCGAGTAGGCCCACGTTAATTAGTAACAGCGCTGTCATTTGTTATAGTCAGCCGGAAACGTCATTTATGTCAAAAACAGAATACTTTTAGCTCCTCAGCAGAACCCACGAATTAAATTAATTGAGGTAACTTACTTTTGATTTGGTGTCATCAATTTTGGTAACACAATCTATTACAACTCGATGATAACCTGTACGATATTGATTTGAAAAACGAGGTTCGTCGCTTAAAACTAAAGTTGTTATTAGTAGAATCTATAAGTTAATATATAGCCTAAATAGATATATTTTTTTCTAATATTTGCTTCAAGTAAAAACTTAGCATTTTGTTAGGACGTAACAGTTGTTTCCCCTTCCGAGGGTTTCAGTGCTGCGCCTCAGCGGGGCCTGCCGGCTGAAGGCCCACTTCCGCACCGCGCCACAGGCCCGGATGTAGTGAGCTATATCGGGCGCTTGATGGCGGTAGTGGCCCAGACTGAAAGAGAAAAGGGCTACTTTATTCTATTGTTGTACACGCTCCACCCGCAACCAAAGTAAATATGTTATAGGCATCGTTAAGGAAAGTTCAAAGCAATTTAAAAGTAAGATTTAAATCATAAACAGACAAATAATATCGACTAACGTATTGATGTAAAGTAGACTATTTAAAAGTCATTAAGTGACCAATTAATTTGTCAAAAGTACTCTACAAGGTGGAAAGTTGATTGTTTAGGCCTTAGCAATGTTAGGGGTTTGATTCTTCCTCGCTTGTTTCTCCCCACGAACAGGCTGTTTTCTGTTTTTACTTTCTGTATATTTCTGAAAAAAAAAGAAAACTGTGCCATTGCCTAAGTAGGTTTTACAACAATTTTCACAAGAAGAAAAACTGACATTTTGTGTATATAACCAAATGAAAGCTTCTTTTGTTGTTTATGAAATTGTTTTCCATCTGTTGTTGTGGTTGTAACCAGTCATGTCTGAATTCGATCTTAATTTTCTGCCCCTGTTTAGTGCAAATAGAAAAGGGGCATTTTGATGAATAGAGTGCACGTTTTGTCCCTGTCATCATGGAGTTTGTTTTTGTGTTTCTCCGAGAGGAACACCCTCCCCCCACCATCTCTCCATTTTGTGCTTTGTGGAAGCAGCACGAGTCTGCTCGCGCTCCGCCTCACGAGGAACATTGGACCATCATTTTAGATCGAGCTCGTGGTCGGTGAGTCCAATTCACAAATAGTTAAACTCTCTCAAAAGATTTTTTTTTTAATTCGTTCCTCCGTGATTAAACCCGCGGTTTGACCGGGACCCGACCTGCACGAGGGACCCGGATCTTCGTTAAATGAACTGGATTCAAACTGTGGAAACCAACACCGAAATGGAGCCTGGCACAGTATTTAAACGGTAGCTTGTCAGCAGGGCTCCACGCGTTATGTGCAACATTTTTAATATTTTACTCCATGGAACCAAATATCCTCTTTAAATTTCTCCTTCGACAATTGATAGTTTAGAAGTCGGACCATTACTTTCCCCCCTTTTGTTTGTTTTTGTCATTTCACAAAGTCTACGAATGTCATTTACAAAAAAAGATTATAATTTAGTCTACATGCATAGCTGTTATAATGATACCTCATAAGGCTACTTTTCATGGGGAAATTAGTCCTACTCCTGCTGTGTTGTGTGCTTGTTTGGACACATTTTTAGGTCGGATGATGGTATTTTAACATGCAGTTTTAGGAAAACACTTCCATAAAATGTCTTGACTGTAAAAGCTCAATTTACTCCTGAATTAATTTGGCTATAGAATAAATTTTGATATTATCCATATATTAATGCAAAGACAGATACAACACAGTTTGATTGACAGGGTGTGGGTTCTTTGTTCCCTTTGACAAGTTGTTTCTCTTCTTGATCACAGTGATTGTACTGGACCCTCCTGAGAGATTCCCCCAGCTCCAGATGATCTGAAACCTCCTCCCTAGAATCTTTCTATGCTCTGTACAGTAAGAAGTCAGCACTGTTGTTAACAGCACATCTGTTACAGCAAAAGTGGTTTTCACACAAACAAGGTGTCAAAAGTTACCACTGCTGGTGAGTCTGTTTCAACTCCCACAGATTTTTCAACTCTCAAATGGTGATGAGCTGTCAGCGCTTTTCATTTGTTAGGCTAAAATAAAGAGAAGGAATACAGCACCTAGGATTGGTTGGCAGTGGTAAAATGTAACTAACTTCATTTACTGGAGTACTCTGCAGAAGTACAATTTTGAGGTACTTATACTTTACTTATGTCACTTTTAAACTGTAGTGAAATACGAGTATAGAGATAAACATTGTAATTATTGCTCCACTATTTGACTGGAATAATTAATTTGTAAATTAATTTGTTATAGATGTAATAAATTACCAATATTATAGACTGATTTCTTGCTAAAGATTAAATCCTGAACTCCAGTAGACCAACTACAGCAGCAAAATGCTGATGAGAAAAACTTTCCAGATTTTTGGAAGATGGTTTTATTATTCAAAACTGTGCTTGAACTGAGTTAACAATGCACCATTAAAAGTGCCCAATAATGGATGAGCACTGGCTAGGTACTCAAAGTTAAATCATGGCTTCTCATCATATGGCCCTGAAGAGGGGGGGGGCCTCAGGCCTTGCCAACAAACATCTTCCGGGCCCCATGAGAAGGAAACACCATTTTCCAGCCCCAACTTAATGATGCACATCCAGTGATTTTTTTATAGAGAAATCCAGGTTTTAATTTTGTTTTAATTTAACATTATTTACACAACTGTCCAAGCATGTGGACACCATACAACAATTTAAAAACATGGGTGTCAATAAGGAATGTCATGTTTTTTCAAAGGTTATCTTATGATCTGTGTATGTAAGGTGAATTATTAAAAAACACACTTTATAGAAACAACAGATTGGAAAATGTCAAAGAGATATTAACATTTGTTATTAAATATATGCAGAAACCTTGCAACAATGGTAAACATCTGTCATTGATAGAAAAAACTAATTTCTCTCATTCCTAGCCCGTCCCCAGTTCATGTTGGGTTAGGGTTGTCACCTGTTGCTGTCCCCGTTTCTAAGACAAAATACAATTAGTCTCTGTATGCAGGTGTTACGTTGGAATTAAATACAGTACTGTCTTAATCTGTAAATCTGTATGATCATTATTTTTAATATATTTGTTTGTTCAATTATAATGTAAACAAATTTAAGACATCATTGAATAAATATAATAGCAGGTCACACAAACAAGACTTCTTTATATATATTTAACCTGACCTATCTCTGTGAATAGAAGGTTTTCACAGATATGGCTGAAGCATTTTGGGCATGGCTACCGTTGTCAGCCATCTTGGATTGAGCACCTCAGAGCTCCAATAATGTTTGGAATACAGCATCACAACTACTATTACTGCTATGATAAAGTGGTTTGGAGTAAGCTACCAAGATACTCCAACCCAAAATGGAATTAAATTAATTGTGAACACACAATGAATTTGCCAACAAACATCTTCCGGGCCCCATGAGAATAGGCCTATGACCGTTTTCAGCACCGAGTCCCTTTAAGAACTTCTTGCCAATAATCCCCACACACTTTTAACAACGCAGGGTTTTTACCTTCTATCAGTGTTTTAATTGTTACTTGAGTAATATATCAGAGTACTTTCTTCACTGGTTTCAGGAAAAAAATATAGCCTGTACATTTTTGTTCTTCATTATGATTGATGATCTACAACTAGAAAAATAAATCCATCATACTGAAAACTGTTTTTTCAGCCTGGATTAAAGTTTTATTTACGAAATTACTTTTTGTGCCCTTGACTTTTTTTATTAGTCAGGTGAGGCTGCTTCACTTTTAGCTGCTGAGAGAATATGCTGTTTCTATACACCAGCACAGGATGCAAAGCCTACAGGCAATAAGGGTTTTTTTTCCTTATATAATTTAAAGTGTGATTGAGAGTTAACAGTTTAATTAGGATTTCTACTTAAACTAAAATGTTTCCAGTATTCATCTTAAAATTCTGCTTTAAAACAGTCTCATTCTTCACTGTCTATACTATCCCCGTTTCATTAAGGCTTTTGCTTGGCTATATTTAATTAAAGATGTATGTTTCTTGCACATTTTCATTAGGTGGAAATAATCTTTATATTTAACTGCAGTGCAGTCTGACTTGTTTGGTATATTTAAGGCCACTAATCCTGCTTTTATAGCACTGTAACACTGTAGACCCAGGTTTTGCATCTCCAAAATAAAGAATCATCTGAGTTGCAGAGAAAATTGCAACTGCAGGTTGTAAACACACAATTTAGTGTGAGAAAACATGGGGAAAAGGGGCATCCAAAGTATACAAATCTCTCTGACATTCAGCCCAGTTTAAAATGTCAACGCAAAGAAAGTGTGGAAAAAAGAAATGCAAAGGCCCAATGTTTAACATGTCAATCTGAATTTGTTTTTAGCTGTTTTTTAAGTATGAACATTCATTTATGACCAAGGAGACAGTGGTTTCACAGATATTCTAACTCAAGGTTCATTTACTTTTTGTGGAATTTCTAATAATATTAAGAAGAAGATGGTGTCATATGATTGAAATCTCAGGAAGAAGCTAGTAAATGGACCTTGAGTTTGGACTGTTTTGTTGAATCCTTAGTCAGATATTTCATTGTTGTTTTTAACGTTGGATTAACTTAAGCAAATGAAGTACCGCTGTGTGGTTTTACTGTCTGTAAAACACCTGCATTGAGCTCACAGTTGAATTTTTATGTATAGGTGCATAGCTCCAAAAAGATCAGGTTGTACAACAATTTTCATCATCATTTCATTAGCTGTCTGTTCAACAATACCCTCTAAACAATTGAAAAAAGTCCCATGTACTTCAGTTAAACATGAATAAACAAGTCTCCCCTCCTTCGGTTCATCCCACTGAACAAGACTAAAGTGAAGCCACCAAAGAACATGGTTTCACTGCTCAGCTTCCTGCTGGGAATTCAAAGAAAATGGTCAATTACCCTTTCTTCCATCAATAGTTTGACCTAAACCAAAGCTTCTCCCTAAGCTAAAGGTTTTGTTTTGTTTTGTTTTGTTTTGTGTTACTCGACTGCGATGTATGAGCTTCACTGTGCAGAATGATACACATGCAGAGATTGGTTTCACATTCATCTGCTGAAAGGGGCCCATTCTTCTATGCCCACCTTAATTCTCAGGTAGCATTGTTGTGTAGGCCTATGAGATGATTTTATGATATCACAAGTCTGTAAGCCAGTCATAGCCCATACAACTTACACAGTCTGGAAACTTGAATCTTAAAGGTCACATACACTGAGAATGGCAGTTTCAGGAAGTAAAGCAGGAGACATCTTGTGTCCTGTAATGAAAATTTGGAAACAGAAAATATTTGCATATTCAGAGATTCTACACTGTCAGTGAAGGAAACTGAGCAGATGTATTGTTAAAACAAGGCCATTTTGTTTTTAGCTTGAAAAGCCATATCGGACACACAAATTTCTTAAAACATATCTGGTTGGATTGTTTAAAAGTGCTTTAGGCCAATTCCAGCAAATGCAGTGAAAGTTACACTGACATGCTGAAAAACACAACTTAGAACTGAGCAGTAGGGCCACCAATTAAGAGAAATAACCTGATGGTGATCACACTATTTTCCCTTCTTTATTTCTAAATAAGAAATGTGAAAAGTGTTTATACTCTTGAATCCAGGATTCTCTGGATGGATTATTGAACAGGCCTACCGGACACAGGCCCAGGGGCCCGTTCAGTTTGCATTTGTTGTTGGAAAGTCAGTTAACAACAAATAGCTGTAGCATGAGTAAAATGGATGCAAAAAGGCCACAAAATGGGCACAAAGACCTGCCTCATAGATTAAAAATAACCACAAAGAGATGCAAAGTGACTAAGAAAGAAGCAAAATACCTAACAAAGAAATGAAAACCAAAAAGAGTCCCAGAACAAGTGGCCACAACTATATATAGATGCAAAATGATTAAAATGAGACACAAAACAACAATAAAAGTGCTAATCAATCACAGAAATGCAAAATAACTAAAAAGATGCACAAAACTCTTGGTCTGGGGGTCTTGCTCCTATGTAAGAGAGCGGGGGCCTTACATGTCAGTGCCCGGGACCCCAGTGTGTCTCATAATCTGTCCATGTCTGTTGGGTGTGCTTAACAGTGTTAACTAGTACAATAACAAGATTTAAATGGGCAAAATAATAATCATTTATTACATATTCAAAAGGTGACAAAGTTTGTGTGAACAAATGAGCAGATCTAAAGAAAATAGATCCTGAACTTTTCTTTCATATTTTTTGGATATGTAATAAATCTGTCATATTTGCATCTAAAGCACCTTCTGTAGTGTGGTTCTCAATATATCTGCACTCAGCCACTGTGAAGCATTAATGAACTATATTCCTGGAAGTTAATTGTACTTTTTACCTTCATTTAATTTCTTGAATTGAAGCATGAAGCTTTTTGTCGTTGCCATAACTTTTTAAAGAATTTCACGCATTTCTCTTTTGATAGAATTTACAAAGAAAATTAAATCAATGGTTAATAAAGTTTATTGTAAAATTATTTCTTATGCCATTGATTGTTGTATTTTGCATTCTTTCTCATTTTAGATATTTAGTCATTTTTGTAGGCATGTAAGTATGGAAAAGCAAATTTCTAAATGTTAAAAATGGGAAAAAGTCACTATTTTAAATTTGTAATGAAAACATACACAAATACCAAATAATATATTCCAAATCAGTTTATTATAGCAGTTATTAGTTTGAGCATAACATCTTGCTGTGCATTTAAGACAAAAGCAGAAATCATCCTACTTTTATTTCATGTTTGTGCAGCAAGAAATCAATAATGGATGTTTAAATTTTAGTTTTCATATTTAATGTTTTATTTTTGTTTCTAACTTTTCCTGAGTTTTGCCTTTGTGCTGCAACAAACAACTGAGATGCTTTTGAAGGCTCTGAAGCAAATGAGTGGAAATTCCTACCTGAGCTCAGTCTTAATCTTGAAAACAGTAGTTGACAAAACAACACCACACCTCAAGGTCAATTTAATAACCATTCTGGAGCTTTTGGTCAAATTGCATGCGTTTCATCAGCAGATGACCGGTTGTCATTACAAAATAGATGTTCAGATCTCCTTTACTTCAGAGCACTTTAGTTGTACACTAGCATTTTTTTTACAGAATCTTCTTTAGACTGGTAGTTGACCAACAGGTCAAACAACTTAATTTTCTAGATTGTAAACACTACAATCAACCAACAGCAAAGAGGCCAGAGGTCAAAGCAGCTAGAAAGTAGGTCTGAGGTCATTATAGAGGAATCCCAGGTAGAGGGAGGAATGACAGGGAGAAAAGGTAAAATAAACAGGAATAACATCCTGGCAGTAATGTGGGGGGGGTGGGGGGTGGGGGGGACTAATGGCAGGAGACATCCTGGTTTTGGTGTTTTAAAGCAAATTTTGGCAGCAGACATCCTGTTTCTGTTCTTATAAAGCAAATACATGGAACGAACTGAAATATATGCAGTCAGCAGATTTGAATAGGAAGAGCATTCACATATCGCTGATATTTAAGTTCTCTCTTGCCATTTGACAGCATAAGCAGAGGGTGTGCGGAGAAAAGACAGCATAGAGGAAGAAATGGCTGCTCTGGGGCAGAATGAATGTCTTGATTCAGGATGTATAAATGAAAGTATTGCTTGTAATTGGCTTGATTCATACTACACTTTAGATGATGAAAAAGAAAAACCGCCATAGCTTGGCCTGCACACTGAATGTCAAAGATGATTTGGTGAGGCATAAACCTTAACATACATTATGTATAGAAAATGTTAACCTATGTTCTCATCCAGTTCTAGACCTACAATGCCTGGATCTCATTATTTGGTTCATGAACAAGAGTTTGTCTTTCTGACTGACTTTTTCAGCCTGAGCAGCCTCATCATTACAGCCAAGGCCATCTAATGAGGACTGTTCTGTACTGTCAGTTTGTTTCCACGGAAAGACACTGAATTATACAACATGTACTCTACCTGCTGGCTCTGGAAGACAAATACCTTGCCTAGAAATGGTGCAGAGATCATCTTTGTTATCCAGTCATTTAACACTTTTGGCAGCTATATACTAAAGGCACTCCTCAGTTTACTGACTGGCTCCAGTAACTTCTGACCCTTACACATTTCCAATTTACTGCTCTCCTTGTTGGGGATCTTCAAATGAAAGGATAAAGACAGTGTTATTCTATAGTATTCTTATTGTTAACAAAGGGTTAGAGGGTTAGGGTTCAAGAGATGACTAAAAACAATGTTGGAGCTGGTCTCTCGGTGATTCACCACCTTGTCTTCGGCTCACAGCTTAAACCTCATAGTTTCCTACTGAATGCATCTTTAAAAAAAAAAAACACTTCACAAAGATAGTATCATTCGTTCAAGGTTCAGTAGTTCCCTAAAATAGCCAGTCACTGTAGGTTTAATCAAACAAACAGGATGAAACGGTGCATTTGTTGGGGACTTTTTAGCAATGTAATCCATACTTGGTGCTGTAGTGAGTAGCAGGATGGTGCATGTGGAACTGAGTCAAAACAGTGTGTTCAGAGTAATGAAGGAACATGTCACTGTTGTGTTTTTATAGTTTTTGGACAACAATAGTGTGCAATAGAACAGAGGAATAAGTTCAGACGATTACCACCGCTCCAGAGACATCATGTTACCAGATGTCTTTTGGCACATCAGTTCAGATTTCTACTTTGTCCAGAACAAAAGTAGTTTTCCCCACAATTGATTAGTGGCAAATTAGTTTCACTATTAATTCATAGTATCAGAATTCCAGTGTGTCCAATTTTTATATACTCCAAGTTCACCGTCTCTTTTAAACAGGGAGCTTCCAAAAAGTGATGTCTTGACTTTAGAGGCTTCAGACTGGCTAACAGTCCTTACTGGGAGTCAACTGGGGCATAGTTGTGGCTGTATTTTAGGAACTATCCTAAGTGCTCATCATCATGGGAAATCTAAAGAAATCAGCCAAGACCTTAGAAGAAATTCAAACTTTCACAGGCCCAGTTTCTCCTTTTCCAAATGTTTGAAGGTAGCATGTTCATCTGTAGAAAAAAATAGTATACATGTACAGTGGGTACGGAAAGTATTCAGACCCCCTTAAATTTTTCACTCTTTGTTATATTGCAGCCATATGCTAAAATCATTTAAGTTCATTTTTTTCCTCATTAATGTACACACAGCACCCCATATTGACAGAAAAACACAGAATTTTTGACATTTTTGCAGATTTATTAAAAAAGAAAAACTGAAATATCACATGGTCATAAGTATTCAGACCCTTTGCTCAGTATTTAGTAGAAGCACCCCTTTGAGCTAATACAGCCATGAGTCTTTTTGGGAATGATGCAACAAGTTTTCACACCTGCATTTGGGGATCCTCTGCCATTCCTCCTTGCAGATCCCCTCCAGTTCTGTCAGGTTGGATGGTAAACGTTGGTGGACAGCCATTTTCAGGTCTCTCCAGAGATGCTCAATGGGGTTTAAGTCAGGGCTCTGGCTGGGCCATTCAAGAACAGTCACGGAGTTGTTGTGAAGCCACTCCTTCGTTACTTTAGCTGTGTGCTTAGGGTCATTGTCTTGTTGGAAGGTGAACCTTCGGCCCAGTCTGAGGTCCTGAGCACTCTGGAGAAGGTTTTCGACCAGGATATCCCTGTACTTGGCCGCATTCATCCTTCCCTCGATTGCATTAATGAATTGATTGAATTAAGGCCAAAAAGTTCTATCTTGGTCTCATCAGACCAGAGAATCTTGTTTCTCACCATCTTGGAGTCCTTCAGGTGTTTTTGAGCAAACTCCATGCAGGCTTTCATGTGTCTTGCACTGAGGAGAGGCTTCC
>NW_018127972.1:676049-703569 GCF_001952655.1 Monopterus albus | reverse complement strand
AAAATTTAAGGGGGTCTGAATACTTTCCGTACCCACTGTATAAATGATACCACACTGCCACTGCATCGCTCAGAAAGCAGACGTGTACTTTGGTGCAAAGCTTTAAAAGTATCCCAGGGCAACAGTCAAGAAACCGGTAAAGGTGATGGCGGTAAGTGGTACAAAAGAATCTATGCCTACAGAGAGTGCTGAATCTTCAGAACCTGAAAGGCTGTTCCCCCAAGGAGGAAACCGCTGCTTCCAAATGCAAGACTAGAGTTTTCAAATGGGCCAGATATGATGAAATTGGAACTGGCTACACCAATGTAAAGGCAATGCCACCAAATATTACCAAAGTGTGTGTACATGTATATCTCTGACCTTCTGAGAATGTGATGACCCAAAATTAGAGCCATGTTTAGAGGGAACATTAAAGCTATTAATGCATCAATAATTATAATCAAGTAATATACATTATTCCAAAATAGCCAGTAGTTTTATTTTCAGTACTTAATGTATGTTTTGATGTGAATACTTTTGTTTTAAATTGTAAATGGACTGCAATTACTTTACAGACTTACCCATTCACTCACACACACACACACACACACACACACACACACACACACACACACACACACACACACACACTCACTCATACACACACACTCATCCACCGATGGTGGTGGAGCTGCCATGCAAGAAACTGGTCTGGCCACCGGGAGCAAATTGGGGTTCAGTGTCTTGCCCAAGGACATTTTGATATGTGGACTGGGGAGACCAGAAGTTGAAGCACCAACCATGTGAGCAGAGGCCAACCTGCTCTACCACAGCTGCCCCACTTTGATAAAATAAGTAACATTCTGAATGCAGGACTTTTACTTGTAACAGAGTATTTTCAGATTGTAGTGCTGCTACTTAAGTACAAAAAAGTGAGTATTTTCATGTCTAGTTTGAAGGTGATCATTTTTTCTACCAGCCATACAAAGTCATTGCTACCTCAACATAACATTCAAAAGAGACAACAAAATGATAAAATATGATATTGCAAAAAAATGCAGTAAATACTAGTGAGGAGGAAGGGGGACAAAAAGGTGAAGTAGAAAAGATAAACATGACCACTTCTGCTATTCACAAGAATGATTAACTATATTTCTCTAGCCTGAACTAAAAAAACAACTTGTAAAGAAGTAACTTGCTTACTGTTACTTGTTATTTTACAGAAGTAAAAACAAGTGTAATAATAATGACTCAGTTTTATATAAGGATATACTAACTATATATAATAAACTGAATGTGATTTTTGACTGTTAATCGGACAAAAACTGGTGACATCGTTTTGGGCTCTAAGAAATTGCGAAGAATGTTTCTCACTGTTTTCTGATTATTTAGAGAATAAATTATACATAGAAATACTTTATTATGGCAATAATCTTTAGTTGCAGCCCTAAAAATTAACTCCCCCTCAGCCAGCTATAACTAAAATGCTACACACACACACATTAATGGATCAGTGACAAAACGGCATCAATATACAGTAGAGTAACACTCACAGGGGCCATTGTTCTGCATCACAAGTACTTTTACTTTTGAACTTCACATACATTTTGCTGATAATACTTATATATGTTAAGAATACTTGTATATGTTCGTTTAAGTGACCTTTTCACTGCAGAACTTTTCTCATATTGCTATTTTTACATTAAAACATCACCATTAAAGGTGCAATATCACGGGCTGCTTGTAAACACACTACTCCGTACTACTCAACCAGTGCCCATTAATGAAGCTATATGCAAAACAGATTATTCTAGCCAGGAAATCTTTAGGGCAGCTGCACTTGTTGCTTTTTAGATTTGCATCTAAAAGAGCTGAGCCTTATGTAAAACCACGCCAACAGACAGGCAGATATTAAACGACTGGTATTTTGGAGATGTCAGGTTTTCACTATAACTTTACAGGATCGTATAAAACAGACAATTCCCTTGTACCACTAGAGGAGGGGGATATAAGCATTGGCAGAATCAAGGGGGTGGGGGGACATAGTTAGCTAAAGAAAGCACTATGTGTGTCTGTTTTACACACACACCAATTATTCCTAATGTATTGTTTATTATTTCATAGAACTAGGGTTTTAATTTTACATGTATTTTAAATATGCCACCTCTCTCTGAGGCTGTGCCTCAGCCTGGCCACCCAGTCCAAAATTTTTTAGATCCGCCCCTGGATATATGGTGAGGTAAGGGGAAAACTATGAAACTTAAAGAAGTGTTATTTTGGGATAGACTGAGTAAAAGTCAGTCCATCAGTGGTCTTCATTTTTTGTTCTCCACTGGCGTCTGTTACAAGCATAGTTCCTGAGATCAGAATGAAAAGAAGAGTGTCATATGCTTGTCTTATGACATATTATTCATCAAGTGTTACCAGCCTTGATAAAGTGATGTCCAAGGACAGCAGCAGTCTGTGGATTCTAGCACACATTCAAACTTCTTAGAGGTCTGTGCTGGATATTATCCAAAAGGAAGAAAACATCACTGAAAGGCTGATCGGATCAGTTTGACTTGTGTGTCAAGGGAGAAATTTGAATAATGTCCACTTGTTCATTACTCATAATGTACATACACAAAATGTTGACCAAAACAAACAAATATATATGAAAAAAGTCATTTCAACATAATTTAACAAATTTTCATAGGATATAAAAAACTGAATATATTCATGCCTTATATTAAACAATGAATTGCTGTTTTTAAGAGTACAGAGTTTAAGAGTACTCTGTCAAAACTTCACTAATGAAATCTTCTCTGAACCAGGTAACTCGCACTATGTTCTTTCTAAAGCCTAAGATGTTGCATTTTAACCTTAGCCTGTGACCTCATCAGCTCCCTGTGTGTGTGTGTGTGTGAGAGAGAGGGGGGGAGGGGATGGGGACAAGAGTTCAGGACAAGGGGAAAATGCATGGAAAAGCTTCACTTCCATGTGGTCAAAAAAGAAGTAGGAAGGAAATGGTAAACTGAATGTGGAGCAGCTTCAGAGCACACCAGGAAATGTATATTCTATGGCTTAACCATTTTGAACTTCTTGAAAGTGTCCTGTGTTCTTACTGTTGTACTTCATACACTAAATGTTTAATAAAATAATTGCCTTTGCTAAGATTTGTCATGTGTATGGTTTAATGTTGCATATAATTACAAATATTTTGAGAATAGCCTAATGTGGTCTAAAATATTTCTTGGTTGATTTTATTCCATTGTGTCCTAAAGAGATATAGTTTCAGGATAAGCATATGGATTTAAACCTAATTAATCACAAACCTAAATTATTAAAAATACGTTTTTATACAATAAAGTTCTTGTATACAGGCACGCGTTGAAGCAACAGTTACTGCAGGACCACTCTGAAGGTTTGGATCCATTTTGTAAACACAGAAGTCATTTTCTAACCAAGCGCGCGCGTGAGAGTGCCACGTTGACGGCGTTTTGTGGCCACAGAGTCTGACAAGCCTCTCGCCTAAACCAAATTCTGTAACCACAGTCAGTCTCGGTGTATTGTTTGGGGTAGAAGCAGGCCCGTGCGTCGATCACTGCCTCCATTTTGAGAAGCCTCCATCCACGTAGGGAGGCGCTCGGCGTGTGTGGTGCTGTAGCCCAGAGACTGCGCCAAGCTGTCGTTACCTCTGCGCCCCACGTAGAGAAATATAATCAAATTGGTGGTACAGAGGCTAACACAGCTGCATGGATGGTGTGAACACAGGCGAAGTTGTGTTTTAACCCTGGGTATCACCTCATTGTAACATGTGGTGCCACAGATAATATCTAATATCCTAAAAGCAGTTAAACGCCAACTTTGAGCTACAGAGATGCCCCCACCCAGTCATAACACAAAAGCATGTATAATTGCACTGCAGCGACGCCATGTCTGATTTCTTTTATCTAAAACGACGCTGAGCGTAGTCAACACTGTAACAATGTAAGTGAGTGGGGGATACCCGCGGACTCCAGTAACAGCACACTTGCTGGACCTGAAACAAAACATTTTTGTGTTAGATCCCAAGACTCGGGAGTAAATTCCAGCAGGTGTGAAGTCTCTTTGTATACAAGCGTTTCCCCTTACACTTATCTGAGCCTAATCATCACAACGCTATCCTGACGTGTCTTATGATGCCTAACCTGAACACAGTCCTACTCTAACTGGTTGCATCTGCCTACTCCCGAGTCTTGGCGTCTGCGTTTATAAATCAAAATGGGGCCCTGGCCCCTTTGTTCCACCGCTCCAAACAATCCGAGGCTCGCCATAGGCCCTTTCTCTACCATAATGACGACTATCTTCTTTACCACGCACCCGAATCAACAGAGGGCGGGAGCAGCACAGAGATGGGGGTGCTAGACTCCAGAATTAGCAGGCGGTGTCTTGTCATTTAAATGTATAGTAACCCGGGCCTTCAGATGTTAAACGCAGGGGGTGTAGGGCGAAGGAACTAAAGCACTAAAACCAGTTCAACGCCTAAAAGTAGTTCCGTCTTAGCTATAGCTTAGTGTGTTGTGAAGGAAATCACTCCGTGTAACCTGGTCTTCTGTACAAACACAAGTCTAGCAAGCGCATGTGTCGTACAATACATCAGACAAACTGCACCGCGCACATGTACAGAACGAGCACATCACAATTAGGGGTCCCGACTTATGTGCCCGTGCGTGCGCGCGCACACGCAGACTTGCGCACGTGCTCATTTGGTAAATAGCCTACGCCGGGTTTAGAGCGGGGGTGTGTCCCCTCCCCTTCCCCCTCTCTCACATACTCCAAACAGACCACGTGGTTTCCTCTTAGCCAAAAAAAAGGGGGGCGGAAAATATAACGTGAATCGGAGTCGGTGGAGGGGCGGTGTCAACCCTCTGCCGGCAGCGGGCGGATCGCTGAGAGAGGGAAGGCTAGAAAACCAGAGAGAGAGAGGCGGAGAGAGAGGAAAACAGTTCTCCCGTGTTGATCCCGCCATAGTTTTTCCACTCTTCCACCACAGATCCATCATCAAATCCACCCATTACAACCCACCTCCTCCACAGTGCGATAGAGAGGCTGTAGGCTGCCGCTTTATTCCTTTGCCGGGGCCGGCTGCAAATCAAGGGATTTCATTTCTTCTCCCGCTGCACTGTACTCAACTGGATTTACGGCTAAATTCTCCGTTACCATCTGTTTTTACACTTTTTCAATATTTTTGTTTGCCGCCGAGAATTAATATTCACCCCGTTTTGTGTTTTTGTTTTCAAATTTTCTTTTAGGTATTTTTGCCCTTTCGCGTGATTTCCACTTTCAGTTAGTGTGACAAGTGTGACAATATCTTGTTGCGCTATTTGCAAATTCAGGAAACTTTTTGCTTCTTAAATTTTTGTTTTTCCGGGCTTTTTTTTTTTTTACTTGGACAAATTTCCACCATGCACAAACTATACATTGGGAATCTAGGCGACAGTGTGACTGCCGAGGACTTGGGAAAAACCTTTGACGAACACAAGATCCCATACGCCGGGCAGTTTCTAATGAAAAACGGCTATGCATTTGTGGATTGCCCGGACGATCAGTGGGCCATGAAGGCAATCGAGACGTTTTCTGGTGAGTTAAGGTGGACTCCTGCCCTTTCCACCTTTAGTTTCATTCATTCTAAAGGGAAGCCATAGACACCGCTGTATAGCTCCGGCTGCATACACATCTTCACCCGTGTGCCCCACTTTCACTCCCCGTCCACCTCTGAGGCTTCGACTTTTAATGTGACGGAAAGATACATTTCCACAATTATAGTTTTGGTGCTAACTTAACGAATCACACCGTAGTGAGAGATACACGCCCGGGGGAACCATTCAACTTTTGCAGGGGGAGGGACACGCGTAGTAAGGCTAGCTACTAAAACCTGAAGCACTAACGTATGGCATTACTTCACAACAGTGTTATTTAATCGAGGATATCATTTATACCACTGCAATAACGCAGGCTTGTACTTTGCCTACAAGGTGCATGTGAGTGACTGTTAGATGTGTTGTACGCCTCGCGCCGGATTGAGTTTCGCCTGTGATATAGAATAAAGCCTTGCTGGCTCCCCTCCCCCTTTAAGCCTGCACTTCACTATGACAAAGGTAGAAAAACATCTTACCCTGTGTTCTTACCATAGCAGGCCTCACCCCAACTCCAATCGGAAATTATCAGAGAGTATCATCATTATTGCCAAAGCTTCACTCATTCACCCTATGGCCGACGCTTTGTACCGTAGTATTCCTCATGGTTTCTTTCATATGTACCGTCGCCATGTCAGTTAGGCTACATGAAACCACACGAAACTCCCAGTCTGCCCTTTTAAACGCCATGTGGACTTCAAGTCTCTCAACAAACACAATTACAGTCATATGGTAAAAGAAACATCCGAATAGTTGTTACATTTTATCCCTGCTGCTTCAACGGGGACGCAAAGTGGGGTGTCTGCAGTTTTCACTTTTAAGTTCTGTTTTGGCCCCCTTGAACATGGCCGCTCCTCCACAGCAAGGGTTTGGTTTCTTTTTAATGCTGTAATAAGCCACATGTTTAAAAAAAAAAAAGTTAATTCATGAGGTCATCGACTTTAGTTACTATACCCTCAATACAGTATATCCAGGCCTGCATTAGCTAGTTAATGGTTAGCATGTAGCCTGTTTTATGAACACGCTTTATTTTCTTTTTTTCAGGTAAGGTGGAACTTCAGGGGAAACGTATAGAGGTCGAGCACTCCGTCCCCAAGAAGCAAAGGTACTAAACACCACTGAGCACAAGGCCGTATCACTCGTCCTCTGGTTTCTACAACCCCTTCCATGTGTTGCTCCACCTTGTCCAGGTCTTTATGTGGAGCATGACAGTGAACTGTGATTTCACATTAATTTGCAATAAGTGATACGTCTGTGGTTCCTATGTGTTAAAAGCCAGTTGAATTGTGCTTTCGACGCCGTGGGGCACTGGCTGTGTTTGTTGGTGTCACTTGTCTGGAGCCTCAACTTTTGTCGGCCATAGCTGTAAGCCTGAACTGTGAC
Source organism: Monopterus albus (assembly GCF_001952655.1). Taxonomy (NCBI): domain Eukaryota; kingdom Metazoa; phylum Chordata; class Actinopteri; order Synbranchiformes; family Synbranchidae; genus Monopterus; species Monopterus albus. The sequence continues at coordinate 696,550 of NW_018127972.1, read as the reverse complement.
GACCTCAGCTAGCTGCCTGCCATGCTGTGCAGTGTAGCTGTAGGTTGAGTGGTGCTGAGTGAAGCCATTAAGCACAGAGATAATATTCTTTGCAGTCATATTTTAGGCTATAAAATGCTTCCCGTAGTAGCAGGCTGCAGGTCCAGCCCATTGTGGAGCTTGTTGTTTAGTATGGTTTCATAATATACTGGGAAGAAACACAGCTTTGAAATGTAGGCTGTGTGCTACAGCCTATACTTGTTTCACAGATACGTTTGGCAATTTCTTTTAACTCAGTTTGGAATACACAGGGACGATAATACTTAGTCTGGGTGTAAAGTTATTTCAAGTAGGCATCTTCACAAAAATCGGTTTAAAATGTGCTCCGTGTTTAGATTAGGCTACTCATCTCTGGCTGCACTTCAATTTGATATCAGTATTACGAATTTAATAAACGCAGTCTAATTATTATCCCATTTACTTTTGGCTTGGTAAAATATTTTCAGCTAAAATACAACTGTCAACTATAATTTCAACGCAGAATAAATTTGCCACAAGCACATTCATTTCTTGTAAAATGCTGCTTTTTCAGTTTTAATGGATAATTGTAACATTTCTTATTATTTTGAGCTTTTTTGTAGCCAGCTGTGAATTTGAAAAAAAATATTAGCACTTTGGTGCCTCATATAAGCCATTTAATAAAACCTGTAGCTTGCCCTTGTGTTTTTAAAATGAAATTTCGTCGGTGCGGGGGATAGATGGTGTCCACTGATAGATCCGCTGCTCTGTGCTGAGACCTGACCTGCTACAGTATTAAGGATTCTCCTACAGACCACCTTTCGTGACTGTAACCCTTGGCACAGATACATGAAACAGTGAGCACAGCCCTCCATGTTGTTGTGTGGCCACGCACGAGCTCATTGGCTTATCCCATGAGCAGAGATTCGATAGATTTAATCGTATTGGCTCATTATATGCTTCAAATACATTTTTACACCATGTGTACCCAGTATACATATAATTCTGTATTTATGTGGCCAAATATGCGACTCTAAGGCAGGTTTTGTGCACCCGCTTTGCGCCACGCCAACAGACCAGAAATGTTACAAAATTGCTGTGGCGCAAAAACACAGCGTCGTATAGTCTTTCTGTAGCTGAATCTCACAATACTGGTCAGACTGCAGAAGGAGCTCCACTCGCTATGCGTTAGGGAACCAACATGGCAGCAGGCTACTTTGTTACAGTCTCCCAGTGGGTCTCTACATTATTCTCATGGCGCTATATGTGCGCACACTTTCTCAGACCTTCTCTGTGATAACCTTGAGGAACCGTACCGATAAAGGTGACTTGTGAGACGGGGGGGGGGCATCGTGGACGAGCCGATTTTTTCCATGACTTCACAACACGTGGTGCCTCCGTGAGCAGGGGAGTCACTACTCACGAGGCAGTCTGGGCAAAATGGCGAAGCTCTGCATGAAGCAGGAGCAATTGCACCAGCTGCTGTTTTTTTTTGTTTGTTTGTTACGCGTGTCCTCAGCGCACGACTCACTTTGCAGTAACGCGACAGCATAGCTCGCATGTTAAACTGTTTCCATGTTTCATTTTTAACTGATTAGAGTAGAACTTCATTTATACCATGCAAAACCAATACCAAGCAAAATCGTCTAAGTTATGTCCCCAAAGTGTTGAGTTTAAATATTTATGTCAAACATCTGCTGCCACTACTGTGTCCACAGGCGACTGTGTGATGTTTGAGTGAACACAAATGTACCGAGTTATTTAGTCAAATGTCTAAAACATCCCAGCTGTCAAACAACCGTGTTGGAATATTTATTAATGAATGAATTTGAGCAAACAGGCGGTGTTTTTGACAAGGTGTGCTTTAAGACAAAATAAATGAGCAAAATAATTGTAAGGAATTTCCCTCCATAAACTACTTAACAACCTGCTCCAGTTTCCTGCCAGTTTAATGTTTTCCTTTTAATGTGAATGTAGTCTCCTCAAATTCGGAGAGTAGTCTATGTTCAAGTCAGCTGATCTGTTGCTGCTGCTGCTGTGTGTGTGTGTTTGTGGGATGGGGGGGGGGGGGCTTTCATTTATTGCAGCCATAGTTTATAACCCATTGTTTATGCAATAAGTGTGCCTAATGATGTGATGTAGTGTAATCTGACACAGAGCCCTACTGGAGATGTGTGTGGGGGCGGGTGTTGAGATGGACCTACCAGGGGCGGAGGAGTCGTGCAGCTACAATTTCTAGGGTTCCACTCCTTTCTGTTGTGTAGTGTCAGTGGCACTGCCCCTGACCATGTTGTGTATATGTACACTATGGGTGTGTATCAATATGTGCCAGAAATGACTGCTGTAACGTGGAGGTGGAAGGTGTTTTTGATGGCAGAGACGATCAAAATATCAAGTCGAGTGAAATGTAAGGGAGGTCAGCAGGAGTAGCAGGGGAGGGGGCTTGAACTTTGGGGGGCAGTGCTGAGAAAGAACAAGCCATCCTCTCTGGAGAGAAGTCTATGGATACCTGGAGTAGTGATTGTGAGTGTGAAGCTAACCTACACAGACAGACACACAACAGCAACAACACACACCAGAAATCTTTGTAGTCATTTCAAATTTAAATTTTATAAAAAAAAAAAAAACATGTTAAAATCTTGTGGATCTGGTCTAGGAAAACACACCTTGTTACAGCAGCCAGGCACAAAAATTGTATATTTTTAACGGTTTCTTTGAGGTGGTGTACCAAATAATTTTTAGATAATATTTATTACATTTGTTTTTGGATTTTTCCACTTGTTAGATTTCATATACACTCATGCCAGTTTGTCCATAACTTTACTTTCAAAATGTTCTCCTCTCTAAATATTCTTGATATATCCCAGGAGTAATGTTGCTCAGGCACCCAGTGTTTGGGTAAGTGCATGCCTGATGTCGCATATACTGATAAGAATTATTCAGCTGTGGCTCCTTGGTTAACTGCTGTGTTTTATTACATCAGGGCTGTTGGTGCACGTTTCCGGTTCCTACCTCTTGTTGTTTGTTTCCACACTGGTTGGTCAGACTGATTGTGACGCTGAGATAAATGAGCTCCGTGAGACATAAAAAGAAATCCATCTTGAATCTGCAGCCTGAATGCATGATGACCTACTAGACTGTTGTTGTTGTTGTTGTCCACATTGTGCAGTAACTAGTAGTTACATTTTTTTCTACTTAATGTAACGTCAGATAATCTTAAGCACCTGCTGTACACCTTCTGGGTAGTGGTGAAGCTATGTTACCTGATTTATCATGACTGTCCTGACGCACACACACACACACACACACAAGCCATAAACACAAGTAGCAGAAAACACCTGGATCAGTAGTTGCACCTCTCAGGTAGCCTAGATTACAGAAGTACAACTAATCACATTTGTGTTTTGAATACACCATAGCATACCATTTGACATATGCATTGATATGATTAGGGATCATCAAACAGCCAGGTGTATCTTCCCCTCCTGTTTCACATTGGTAGAAGAGTCATCTTTCTGTGGCTTTGTATTGGCGCCATAGAACACCATTTCACCGGCTTCTCTATTTTTGCAGTAAATGGGTTAAAAACCAGACTTGGCTGCAAATTCTCCTGTTCCCTTCTTTATTAGCTATAAGTTTTTGTCCAGCCTTAGGTTTGTGTGTCGTTTGGGTTATTTCCTTCAGCACAGCTCTGCCTCTTGGTGAGGGTGGACAAATGTCTTGCTGCCATTTGGAGCTAACTGGCTCGAAATGTATTAATTTTACCAACTTTGTTCAAAAAGTTGATGATTTCCAGCTAAAGGACAAAAATAAATGTAGGTTTATGGTGCAGATTGTGCACAGTGCTGGATTTTTCTCATTTCAAAAGTGGAAAAGAAAATGCATTGGAGGTTACATTTATGCTTGTCCTTCGAAACTAGTGCTCTTGTGTTTGTCGTGTTGAAGTTATCACTTCCAGTTCCCGTTCCAGACAAAAACATTTTTAAATAGAGTAGATGTATTTTATGAATCGCCAAGTTGTTATCACTGTGTGTGCGTGAGTTCAAAGGACAGAATCGGATCCTGTCCCTCTCCTCCCTTCCCACCACCGGTCAGTCAAAGATCAGCACCAGAGTTTTGCAAGTTTTTTTTTTTTTTTACTCTCCCTCTGTCATTTCCAGCCCATTATTATGATAAATTGATTTTCAAATAATCTTTTCGTTGGGTTGTTTCATTTGGTCACCGTTATTTGATGTGCATACTTGTAAAGTGAAGTTGAGCTATATTTGCTTTGTCGTTTTTATGAGGAGAAGGTTCTCTTTAGTTTTAATTAGTAAAATACTTCAGCATGACATGGTGCATTAGCTCTAAAACAAGCCTGTTTGCTGCTCTGCTGGAGCTTTGTGCTGTGTGTCGCTGGACCTTTCAAATGTGTGGCATGTCAACACATCGACTGTCGTCACTTCACTGTCTAAGAATTGTTCCTTCTTCATGTTTATTCTTCTGTCCTTCACAGTGAGTGTGGTTTAATAAAACAGCTTAAGTATGGTTGGAATAGCAAAGACACATGGAGGACAGATGGAGATCCAGGTTTTCCTGCCATTCGCAGACAGTGACATCACTGGGTCGCAGTGTTCAAAAACTGGCAATAGCCTTTATAATCTTAAATTTAGTGGCTACAAAAATGTATAGTGTTATTGCATAGTTTGCATCTGCTGATATCAGCAGTAGACTGACGCTACTGTGTGTCTACGCTGTGTGCGAGTGAGTGGCTCATCTGTGGCCTATGGTTCCATCTTGGCTGCGTCAGCACGAGAAATGGCAAATTCTTGACAGTTTGGCTATGATTTTCTACTAATATCCCAGTAAGACAACGTGATATATTTGGACTCAGCAGAAACTGGAAAATCTCCAACAAATGAAAACATAAATTAAACTGTATTTGTCATGATGAAGGAAGCAGTGTGAGCCTTCATTGTATATTTTGGGCTTAGTATGGACACAAACTGTGAGAAAACAGCATAAATTAAAGAAAAGTCTGAGTAGGGGCAACTCACGAGGTCTTAATTCCGTACCACACTTTTAATATTACCTATGTGCAGAGAGATGGAGAAACCTTTTCTGCTTCGAAGGTTCATGGTCTGCTGTAAACTGACTGGACAGGTCAGAGGCAAACCAGTTAGATTAAACTAGTTAAGTCTAGACACTGTTATTAAATTTATGGATTTTATGAATGAAATGTAACGACCAAAGCGCTCCAGGTTGTAAGTAATCCAGCTCATTGTTTGCGGTTGCATTGTGAGCTCTTCCCCCTCAGGGAGACGTTCAGACAGGTAGGAGTCACTAGATGTGTCTGGTCTTTCTTGCCAGTTCAGTCGGAATGCTAAATGCTTTGTTGTTGTTTCTTTATGACTGCATAAATGCTGCCTGTCTTTCATTTTATCTTATTATATTTGATAGTCTTACTCTATAAGTATGTTTTATTACAACCTGCTGTTGTTTAGTATTATCTGTGACCATCGTTTGTTGTGCTTTAGCCTGTTAAACCCTATGGACTTGATGCAGGGTCCAGTACTGTTTTGGGTATGTCTGTTTAGGTGAGAAACACCTACCAACACCCTAGGGCTTAAGAGCTTAGTGGCGGTGAAGCCCAAGACAGCTTTCCATAATGTAAAAAGCTAGGACCAGGTACAGCCAAATACTAAACCAGTTGTTCCACATGGTTCCAAGTGATTCTGTGGGTCACGTCAGCCAATGCTGAATAGTTCTGACAACCTCCACACCCTTAATCTGAAGTGCACAAATGCTTTTTAGCTCGTAACACTGATCATTAAAGGCTTTAAAGATGTGTGATAACAGTCAACTACTGTTCACACGTGGTAGGGTTACTTCATGATCAGATACTAAAGCCTTGGGACACTTTGTGCAACTTCACAGTAGGCAGGAAGCGACGAGGGGAAACCAGGGATTGTCTCATACAAAACGGGAATACTTTCCCTCATGTTTTACTTTCGGCACTTCCACCTCCCATTGCACTCATATCCTTGTTTCTTTAAAGTGATGCAATGTGACCTAATGAGCTATTAAGGCTTGTTGTTGTGTCATGATCCACATTTTATTTTTGTCACTGACTTTAGATTCACCCAGACCTACTCAGATTATACACAAACCTCCTGTTCGATTCCTACCATTCATTTCAATCTATGTAAGAGTGAAACTGTTTTTATTTAGTCTCATTTTAAAGTTGGGGTTGAAATACAAAGCACACTATCATTGGATTTTGATACATGATTAAAATATTAGGTTGTAATATTAGTTGGCAACAGAATGCATACATTAGGAGTGTACATGGCAGGGAAATAGAAGGAATGTAGTTCAGTGAAGCTAGATCATTTCCAAAAATGTAATTTTTTTTATATATGTATACAGATAGTGTTGCAGTGAACCTCTACTTTATAATATCCCATATATTCTAAACCTCCAAGCTAATGCACCTGAGTCTATAATTAATATCAAGAAATGCCCCCAAAATAAACAATTCTTGATTCGACTGCATGCTACAGAAGTGCTCAAACTTCTTGTACACATCACATTGTGAGTCTCTGTGGGACTTTTCATATGGCGTCACTCACCTGCAGCCTTCATTTAAATTCTGCCTAACTGACATTTATTCAATCACGCAAAAATGAGTCAAATTCAAAGCTGCCTTATAAAATTATCAGCGGTTACAGATGGTTGGTTTAATCATCTGTAAACACACTATTAATGCACTGCCATGATATTTGTTAACAAGCTCATTTAGTTCTTGATGATCAGCCTGATTTCTCATTTGGTTAATATGGATTCTGTCTTATTTAATCCTCATGTGCGATGGAAACTGTGGTTTCTGCATTGTTGGAAGCAGGAGGGTCAATGTAGAGCAGTCAGCAGGTTGCCTGAACCCAGGTTAAGAAGAAACCCTGCTCAAGCATGGGAGTGAAAAATGGCCAGCCTCGAAGGGTTTGGTGGTGGTTGGTTAGAGGCAGCGTTGAGAAGGAAAATATAAACATAACACCCAGATGATGCCAAGAATTGTTCATACCTGCCATCTGCATGGTGTCATTGTATCTGCTGTGGTGAAGATTGTGCTCTGTATGTGGGGCCGACTCTCACGTCACCATCTGTGCAGGAAGCATTTCTTTAGCAATAGAAAAATACATTTAGTCTGATTGGAGATCAGATCTGACTGAAACACACAAGTCAGCGCTTCAGAAATATGGCTGTGTTCACTTACAGGAATTGATCAGCAGGCATGTAGGCTATATTATTTATTTTTTATTTCTTTGATGCTGTTTGGAATCCCACCTTCTGTCCTTTGACTCACACTCTAATTTGCTGTTTTACTTCTGAGATATAAAGCTGAGATTGCTGTTGAAACTATTTGTTCTGCTGTCTGGGTTTGCATTTTGCAACCAGGAAATGTAGTCATTTGCTATATTTATCATGACTTCTGTTCTTCTAATTTCCAGAGCTATGTTCACTCCTTGTTTTCTGTGCTATGCTGAATGTGCTGCAACTTTAAATGCACTCAATGTGTCATGCATGTGAAGAACTGTGTGTGTGTGTGTGTGTGTGTGTAGCCTTTCTCACAGCAGCAGAGAGATGGGGGAGGGGGCTCGGAGAAGGACGCCACAGTCTCCTGTCATGGCTGGAGAATAGAAGGGGGAGGGGACGGTGGGCGGAGGTAGCAAAGGGGGGTGCGACCAATCATCTGGCAGCAGGACCTGCGAGCGGCATGGGAGGCGGTCGCTCAGTGCTGAGAACAGAGGAGTCAGTCCCCCTCCCTGCTTTGCTCGCCCACACACACTTGTTCTGACTTCATGTACATTTTCACTCTCTGGGTTTCTTCTCTCCCTCTCTCTAATACAATATGTTTCTCTCTCTCTGTCTCCCTTTTTCTTCCCTTCTCCCTCTCTCTCAGTCTCTCTCCCTCCCTTGGCACATTGCCATGTTCTCCGCACCCGTCTGGCCTTTTCGCAAGAGGGACGAGTGAGAGAAATAAGGGCAGACAGAGGAGGGGACGCAGTGAGGGTGACTGGAAAATAGATGTAGCCTGTGTGTTTTCAATGTGATGTCTGTTCGGCTGCACCTCCACAGCCTGCTACTGTTCCGCATGTTTGTCCAGTAATGTATCTGTGGTCAGTATATTTGTGGTTTGCTTTGTGTCCTCTATTTGCGTTTGACTATCGATTGTTTCAGAAGTGGTTGTAGTTGTGAGAATCAGTGGAAAAAGACGGCAGCTTTGTTTTTCAGCTCCTGTGGACGTTCTTTGTCTTTCCACTGTTAACTGGTTTGAATATTGAGAGGTGGTGAAATTAACTGAAAGAATAGGTCTGGATATTTCCAAGTCAGAATTAATACATTACTCTCCGGTTACAAGTCATTGTAATTTTCCTCCTTTCTAGACTCAGCTACTGCAAGAAATACGAGACAAAAATCCCCACCTGATGGTGTGCAACGTTTAATATGAAGCCTCGCAGTCATGTTACTGAGCCAAATCATGTGAGCATCTTTGTTGTGTAGTCAGATGTAAGATTCGTGCTGGTATGTGTCCTAGGAGCAAACCTAGGAAATAATTTTGTGAAATCTGCTTAGCTCAGGCTGCTAAACATAATATTTATGACTGTAGTGATAATCAGGATAAAAATGGGCAAATGCTTTAATAATCTGTTAATTCTTTTCATCATTTTTCAAGCAAACTGTTCCGGCTTCTCAAAAGTGAGGATTTAATGCTTTTCATTGACATGTATTACCGTGAATATTTTGTGGTTTTATACTGTTGGCTGAATGAAATCAGCTCAGGCTGTGGGAAATTAATATCTTCTTTCACCATTCTCTACCAATTAATCAGTTGACCGAAAGCATAGATTAACCAATAGTCCCTAGAACAGTTTGGTTTGAAAGTTGTGGTCTGTCTGCTGGGACTTGTCTTTTATTTATTTATCACTGTGTGTGGCCAGCCAAACTAATTTCTACTCCATTTGTCTAATCTAATCTAACCTACAATGCATATTCTACTAACCTCTGTTTGTTTTGCTGTTGTAACATATCCAGTTCCAAGTGTGCTTTAGACTGTACGTATTGTAATGTCAGCTGGGTTAGAAGAAGGAGCCGGACACTAAAACTGCCTTTTTCTGTGCTCAAGGGAACCTCTTTTATTCAGCCACAGTGAGCAACAGCACCAACAGCAGAACACCCCAAACACACACTTAAGTGTCTCTCCACCCCAAATGTCTGCGTCTTCACACCTCAAGCATTAGCATTACAAGCAGCGTGTGTAAACACACAGCTGACTGCATATGTGAGAGAAGAGCAGCCCCTCCCTCCTCCAATCAGAGCTGGACAGAGAAAATACAGTGGAAAAACAAAGGACAGTCTGTGTCAACCAGGAAGTACAGGGAATACCGCTCGTTAGGTTCCGATAGTGGAAACACAGCAGTGGTGAGCCTAGCAGACGGATTGATTCCTTAGGTTATCACAGGCAGTATTGTTAACCTGAAGAAGCAAAATTTTGCTTGTAAAATAAATGTAGAGTAATAAATAATATTCTCTGAACTACTACTATACGATACTTAATATTTCAGTTGATTCATATTTTAAGTTCTATAAATGCTTAATGTTTTCTAAGTTGATGAGTTGTCAGGTTAAATAATCATGATTTCAATATTGACTGTGACTATGATTTTTGCCATAATCGCACAGCCCTATAACTGAGTGATGTCATCAGTTATCTCATCTTGAACTTGAATGGAAATACGTTATTATAAATCAGGGCATGGGAGTTTCAAAGACATGGGGTTTTACAAGGGAGGGAGAGGCAACTTGAAAAGACACAATGAATTATGAAAAAGGTGGGGTCTACTAGTTTAGGAGCTTGAGCCATACCTGGGGCTAAAAGTCAGGATAGTTCAGCCTCTGCTGCATTGGTTTTCACTATTTTGTTTAACCTTTCCCCAAGTATACAGAAGTGCAGTACTAAATCACTGGAGTGGGCCTTTAACCAATGATGCATAGATTATAGTGGATTATGAATAGCACTGCACGCACAGATATATTCAGTGTAAATGGCTAACTTTCCATTTGCATTTTTTAGAATAACCTGAAAATGAAGAACTGATCATTGGCACCAGCAGAAACTCAGCTTAAAGAAAATTTGGAAGGCAGAGGGTCGTTTCTTCAGTGCAAAAATATGAAAAAGAGACGGTGACACAATGTTCAGAGCAACAACAGCACAGAGGAGAAGGTGAAGGAGAGGAGATGCATGGAGACCTTATGTAGGTGAAGGGGTAAATGAGTCCTGTCGCTTTAAGAAGACCCCTCCGCACCTCCTCCGCCCCATCTTTGTGATTGTTTCTTCTTTTTCGCTCAAACCATCTGCCTCTTCCTCCCCATCTCTTTCTCTCTTTTTCTTTCTCTGTCTTTTACTCCTCCCTCATTCTGGCCGTATCTTGCACTTTAGCTCACTAAAAATACATTTGGCTGTGTACACATCTGGGGACGTGCATGTCACACCAGCGCATACATGAGTGCGCAACAGGGAAGGGGGTGGGTGAGAAGAAAAGATCAAGAAATGAAGAGAGGAAGAAAGCAAGGAGTAGGGGGAGGGGAGGTTGTTGGGGGAGGGGGCTTGGGGCCCAGGGGTCGAGTCTGCATGGCGGATGGGGCCCCTTGTGTGCGCGCACGTGTGTGTGTGTGTGTGTGTGTGTGTTGTAGACTGAGTGTATGCATTTACCTCCCTGCAGCCCTGCCCCGGTCATCATGCACAGTCATGTCATCCAGAGTGTGTTAAGTTTTTTGCATACCTGTAACGGTCTCTATTAGAAGCTGCTTGTTTGGTCCAACTGACTTTTATAAATCAACCAAATGTGTTAGCTTCGTAGCAGACTTTGGTTGTGTAAGAGGAGGAGTTAAATGGTAAATGGTCATATACTTGTACAGCGCCTTTCTATGCTTTTACAGCACACTCAAAGCGCTTTCACATTATTCGGCCATTCACCCATTCGCACTCCCAAGCGCTCACACACCGGTGACATCACCGGGAGCAACTGGGGGTTCAGTGTCTTGCTCAAGGACACCTCGACATGTTGACTGGACAAGCTGGGAATCGAACCGCTAATCCTCCGGTTAGGAAATGACCCGCTCTACCTCCTGAGCCACAGCCGCCCCCAAGTTACAGTATATGACTGAGATACAAACCCTTTAGTGTCTAAGATTAAATATCAGAGAGGCACCTTTTGTCTAGTTGTTAGTGTTGTGTTGTACTGGACAGTTTTATGCTGAGCAACTAACTAGCTAACTAAGGCGCAGTCCTCAGTGCAACAACCATGACACAATCCCTCACTGGCTTCCCACTCATGAGCATGTTGGAATGTGTACAGTTTCTAAAATTGCTTTCAACATTTTTGCTCTACATTGCCGTCTGCAAAACAGGTTGGCCAGAGAAAGCAAGGACATGGCAGACATTTTTTCAAGCTTTAAAATATTTAACTTTGTAAATGAAAACCAAGTGCACTTTGCAGTGCATTTCACCCACAAATATGTGCATGTACCTCTCTGTACTTTATGGCCATCATATTACCTTTTGTGCACTACATGCATCCTGTAAATGTAAATTATTCCTGTTCATAATTGAACAGGGAGAAAGGGTTGGATGAGAAATGAGCAGGGAGGGATCGGTCAGAAATATAAACTAGTGGGATATCAGTTTGGGGAGAACAAGCTTGTTTGGTTGGATGGGGGTGGGAGGAAGGACTGGTTGTGCAGTCTGAAGGTTTCATTGGCTGGTGTTACTGCTTTCAAAATGTAGGTACAGCGTGTTTTTCAGCAAATGTCTTTGAGGTATAACAGTGTAAATAAAGATGGAAAATATTCCAACAAAATGTTGATTTCGTGGCAGCAGTCGTATTCTGTTTCCAGTCATGGAACAGTGACGTTGCCCATTTTCACATGATCCTTCTTGTGTCTCTGTTGGAACATGTTTCAGCTAAAATCTTTTCATCTTGTGGAATCTGATGCATAGAAGATGTGTGGAAAAGCTTTGGTTCAGTGACTACAATATGTACATAATTGAAGCTATTTTTAACAGGATGTATTACATTTATTAAGATCACTGAGTGGAAATTTGCAAACAGAGGAGTCATTTTAGCTAGTGCAAATGTTAAAGGAGACAGAAAGCAGACATACAAATTCAGGTTGTTGGATGAATAAAGGATGAATCATGGTCATGTATTTTTTTTTTTTGTTAAGGGTCATTGGATCACAAGACTCATTCAGCACAGTTCTGATACAATTCATTCAAGTTAAAAAGGACAAAACCGCAACACGTAGAAATCTTGGGAAGAAGCTAATGATATTTTTTAAAATTATGACAAAACAGTTGATTTGCAAAAACACTAAATCTTAAAAAGTAAAACTAAGGTGAACCTTCATAACATTAACTGATAGCAACCCAGGTAAAACTATTTTAGCAGTAGATGAATTTCAAAGATGTAAAATAAACTGCAGAAACAAAAACCTTCGTTCTTTCTTTAACATGTCCTAATAACTTCAAAGGACAGGGATCAGACATGTTTCATATTTCTGTTCTCTTAATAAAACTATTATAAGGTAAAGCAATAGAGAATTTAAGAAAAAGATAGTTGGTTAGCACTGATGGAAGACACCTCTTTTCTCATTTATTTGGGAATTCGAGGCTATAATGGTTTTCTCTGTACAGCTACATTTTTATTTACATCTGCACCGAAAGTGGTTCTTTCTGCTGATAGAAGTAAAACTGAGCGGAAGTGATAGCAGCCCCTCACTTCTGTTTTTTTTTTTCAAGAACAACAGGCCTCTTGTTTAAACCGCTGGACAGGCAGTGCAAAGCTATACTTTAATACTTTTAATCTGTGGACTGGGTGGGCTTTACATATACATTAGCAAACTGACAAAACAGTAGAACTATACAACTTGCTTTTGGATCAAACCTTTAACACATTTCTGATGCTTTAGTGAGTTCTTTTCAATGCAGAGCTTGTGGTTTTCCCACTTAAACCCCTACACTGCCATATAATTTTTATTTTAAGCAGTTTTAAAATACACGTTCTTAATTTTGGAGAATTAAAAATTCGGCTTTAGAAAACCGCTTTCACAATCAGGATAATAATGCTCATTCTAAAGATTTCTATTATGTGATTTAGTTTTTTTCTTCGGTCTTCATTCTTTTTTTTTAATGACCTTTTGCTCTTTACCACCACAACACTTCCCCCATGGGCCTACAGGGGATTGGTGTCGGTGGGTGTGTGTATGTGTGTGTATGGGAAAGGGTGGGGTGAGGGTATTGCCTCATAGAACTAAATTCTTGACATTTTTTCAGCAGTAATGAGAAAGAAACTGGAGATTAAGGAGCCTGTAGGGCATCCATGCTTCTGATTGGACAGGAAGCTTTCACACTGGGCTCTGATTGGCTGAGGGAGGGTTCTATAGCTGCTCTTTCACATATAGAACTTCCTGTGCCCCCTTTTTAGGATTCTTCTGCGCTTGTGTTTCCTATGCTAGTTCATTCCCTCATTACTAATGTCATCAAACTGATGAAGTATTACAAACAACAATAAGCTCCCTTCTTAATTTTAAATAATACATTTATATTGTAATTACCAAAAAAAAAACTTTTTTTTTTACAGTAGGGGAAAAAATCTTAACAGTTTTATTTGTTTACTCCTCATGCTGAAGTTTTCTCCTGAATGAAATTTAATTTTTGTCCCCACTAACTTCTCCTCACTGAGCTTTGCCTGCTTGTTTAGTATTCATAGCTCACTAAACCTGAAAGTGCCATGGCATGCTTATTTTGCTAGTTTCCAGCACATATAATGTTTAATCTTGGGTACCTCTAGATTAGCTTTGCACCCATCATAGCTCCAAATAGTCTGTCATTATTTCAGAGTGATAAAACCAGAGAGCCTCTTACTAAAAACAAGATGGTTCGTGAACGTGCACACCTCCTGTTGCTGGTGTTATGTCAAAAGTGAACAGTGCAATGGCATTAATTAATTGGAACTTCTCCATATATAGGTAAACAAAGGTATATGTACTGATGAGAATAGATTTGTAACACTCTAAACAAAGAAACCTCATATTTTATCTGGCATAATGCAGACATAGTAACTTCTCCAGCCTTACAACAATTCTCTCTAATGTTATAGAAACAAAGCATTAACAGACATGCAAAGTGTTTTTTGTTTTTTTTAACTTACCATTCAGTCCCACTGAATAGTGGAAACATCACTCGCTTTCAAGTAGCTCCAAGGTCGGTAAATCCAACTGATGGTTGCTGCATCTTCCCCCACACGATCACATATGGTCCCAAAGTAATGAAATTAATTTCAAAAGGTAGCATAGCACCGACAATAACATCATGGACCGTTAACCAGCATCACATCACGTGCTGCAGACACACTGGCCTCAAGCAGTCAAAACAAACATGCACTGTGCTCCAGGGGGATCCCGTGTTGATGAGCTACCCTCTACCCGCCGTGGGGGCGTCACTGGCTGGCTGCTTGTAGGTTACACCTGATCAGGTACGACAGTCCGTGTACTGGTATGTTCCCAGACATGCAGTAACCTCAGGCCCTATATTTTTCTCCACATCCTCTGGTCACAGTGGAGCAGCAGGAGGTAAAATATATCCACAAAAACTCTGCTTTTAAAATGACACCAGTGGATGTCAGGCAGATGTTTTTCCTAACATTGATAACAGTAAAAAGTCCTAATTGATTTTATTCAAGGGCAAAACCTGTGTCAGAGGGATTGGGTAAATAACGAATCTTACAATGCAGCAAAAAAAAAAAAAAAAAAAAAACCCTGAATGATTTTACATAAACTACCAAATAAGACCATCTTTATTATACTGTGGAAAGTACAAAGACTAGTTCCTATATTGTTTCATAATTTATGCACTTATTTTGAAAACTGTTTGGTTTATGTCAGAGAGCAGACTCTGGGTTAATGCCACACGTCTACATATTGAAACCTTCCCTCCTGCTCAGTCTGCAGAAACTATCAGCCTGTGAAATACATAGATTTAGTTTGAGAACTCATTTGAATTTGATTACAGAGCTCCTGCAGGTCACAGAGACATCTGTTCATTTTTATTAAAAATATGCAGTTTCTCCTGTTGCCCTCAATATTTTTTCTGCCATGTCATAGTGATCTCCTGCCTGATGGCTTAAATACTTGAAATGACTGCGTGGCTCAGGTCACACTTTAAATGCTAATAATTACTTTAGCATGTTTTTATCATGTCTTATCATGCTGAGATCATTGTCTACAAATAAACGGCACCAGAAATGATGCAGAATCTTTTTTTTTGGGATTGTGTTTGCGTGTCAAAACCCTGGGTCCTTTAACTGTGAGTGTTATTTCATCTGTTCCCTTGGTGCTTAACTCCAGTGACAAGTGATGCCAGAAACAACACCCTGTCAAGACACCACTTTATCATGACATTAAACTGTTTTCATAAAGACTAGCAGGTGATTTCACTCTGATTCATTGCAGGACAATGGATCAGTAAGATTAGTTTTAATGTGAAAAGTGAGATTGGGAATAACATAAGTTGAAGTCACTACAATGAAGTTTTGATTATATTTTACAGGGGTACTTTCACTGCAGTATTGTATTGTACTGAACTCACAGGGAACAAATTAAAAAGTTATACATTGATTTGTCAGAGGTTGGGTGATCCTGACCTTTATTACCAAGTAAGGGTGAATCTTCAGAAATGCTGGACTCTACATTTCCCATAACATAGTTCATTAGTGTCCGATGACTGGCGACCTCTCTCCAGAGACGACGTTGCACATACAGGTGTGAAGCATAAACTGAACAGCATGTGTAAAATGATTGGATTCCATTTTTGTTAGGTGACAGGCAGATATTCTGGATCCCTTTGATTCCTCGCCTAATTGTTGTTTTGAGATTTATGGAAGTTAGTTCCTTACTGTGTCTTACAGTTGAGAAGAAGGCTGTGACATTTACTTGATTCATTTCATTAAAGCTCTCAGTATGCCTCAGTGAACCAGGATATGTCATTTGACTTGAATGTCCAACTGAAAAGCAAAAGCAATTATACTTGTTCTGATGCACACTCAATCCTCGTACACTTTCCTCTCTAAAGGAGGAAAACTTTCAAACTGCCTGCTCTATCACCTGACCAGCCTCTGTGGAAACTGAGCACAATTTCCAAATTGTCTGTGTCGCATAATTGCAACAGTTGTTTTGTTTCAAAGTTTTATCTTTCTTGAGTTGGGTATTAACTTTTTTTTTTTTTTCCATTCTCTGCTTTTTGTCCATTAACTATGGGGCTTGGATCTCTGCTTCCTCCTGTCCACATGTTAAAGTGTTCCCGACTAAGACACTGAATGATCCCACGCGAGTACGTGGGAGAAGAAAGCCGCTTTTGACAGAAGTGTTTGCCAAACAAATGTATCAGTTGACACCTCATTTCCTTGTTCAACTAAATGCTTTAACAGACTGGATGCTCTGTTTAGAATTTTATTGTATTTTTTATTCCAAAATGGAGTAATGGTGCAGTGGTTTGGGCTTCAGCACAGAGGTCAGTGCTTTCAAATCACTCACTGAGTCTGTCCAACATGGGCTCATCATGACTATCTGTCTGCAGCTCGTCTCTAGCATGTTTCCACTGCTGAGTCTGCATGAGCACAAGGTTCATCACAGGAGCATTGCTAGATATAAAGCTCTACAGGGGCACAGGCTTCCCATTACTCAAATTGCACAATTATTTTTCTTGAATGTCTGCTGCATGAATGAAATGTGCTCTATGAGCTCCCTTTGCTTAGCCCACTGTTCCACTGCAATACTGCTGCTACTGAAACTGAAACACATATTGGTAAAAGTAAAAATGTAGCGATATGAATCTTTATGAAAATATTTCTTTCAAAATGCATTAAAAACATTCTCAACATGATTTTGTGTTATAAAGTCTGACCATGTATTGAATATTTCTTTGCATTCTTCCACATTTCACAGTAACTGATTTGTCAAGCAGTGCCAGTTTGTTTTGTCAAATATAAACTTTAACAGGTTGATCTATCAACAAATCAATAAAAAGAAACAATGGTTTTTGTAACTTATAAGGCCACATAACCTATGGGTGCTCCAATTACTTTGGAATTGTGTTCTGCAATGGATTGGATGGCTGGTGGTGCCACACCTGTCTCCACAGACAACTTCGTCCACACTTTCCCTTCCTGTCTCAGGTTTGTTAAATGTACAAAAAAAAACAATCATCCTTTGGATTGTGTTGCATCAAATCTTACATTACATTCATTAAATTGAGAATGAATAGCCCAATGTCAACACAGACCACCCACTATGTTTGATGTAAGCCTATTATGCAACATACTTGACATTCATTTTATTTCCCGTAGTCCACAGATAAATAGCGTTTTAAGAGTAATCCAGCTGGTCATATGCATTGATGTACAAAGCTCTAATTTACTTCAGTCAGCATCTGCACCTAGTTACAAAACTAACATTAGCTTGTTTACCAAATACAACCAGGTCTTATTCACTCATCCTCGTCTCTCCACACTTCTTCCCTGTCACAGTCTCCTCTAAAGAATTTTCTTGGATCCATCTACAGGAGTCGATGTTTGAATCAAAATAAGATCATTGGTATAATTCAAAAACTTATCTTGGTCCCATACCTCAGTCGATTCCTTTCTTTTCTGCGCCTATTCCTGGAATGCTGTGCGTGTGCTGCAATAGCTGCGACGGGCACGATGTGCAAATGTGTGCGCCGTGGTGTACGAACCCTGACCACCTCAGCTTGTATTTTGCTCTGACATTCTGGATTAAAACAACAAATCAATTATTTTCCCGTTATTGTCAATATAAATTAATCCACTGCCAAATATAGGCGCTTGTTAAAAATCAAATGTGTGAGTTTACTGGGGCACGTGTCCCAGTAAAACAGGTGTAATGATGCCTGTGGTTCATCAGCTTCAGATTTACAAGGAGGGCAAAACGTTATCAGCTGAGAGAAAATGAATTTGACTTTGTGGCAAAGGAAAACATAATTAACATGTATTTTACCTAGGCTTTACTTGATTGTCACTATGCACTACACTGACAGGGAGGGCACAGTGTGTTTGCATAGAATTTTGACTTGTAAAAATCTATTCTAAAGCACGTCACATCTGGTAAATGCAAGGTGATTCTAATTTTGAATTTGTGGAGTTAGAAAATTCAAGGAGTTGCGGTGTCAGACTCCTGAATCACAGAGCCATCCATTTTGAAACGCCATTCAACAGACAATGGAGGAAGAGAGCAGGGGATTGAGATTCTACACCCACAGGTGCAGGAAGTAGATCCGCTTTCAGTGCAGCGAGACACGTATGGTACATGCAAGGAGTCGTTTTTCTGAGAAACATAGGCAGCAATCACTAACTGCAGTAGAACTGGATTAGAAAAGATGAATGAAGCTGGATTACCTGTGGGTAATCGTTGTGGCTGTCTCATTTTTGGAATGTAGTGTGTATGTGTATAAAAAAAAACATATGCATCCACACTAGTGTTTTTAACTCGTATGCGCAAGCATCTCTGACTCTAAAGGGAAATTATATTCCTCCTAATATGTGTAATTGGATATAGCCAAATTCTTAATATATATTTTCTTACATATATCATTTTCTGTTAGAAAGCTGAGTGAACTTTAAGTAGTGATTTAAGTGTGGCACATAACTGCTCCCTGTTATGTTGAACATTAATTGACAATTATGATCTCAACTGATCTCAGTCTTCTGACAAAATAAGCTAAAAATACAAGCTAAAGTTGCCCTTTAGTGATTTACTACTGGAATGTTTATAAACATACAAGGAGGCTTACAATAAAATAATTTAAAAGAGAAGAGTACAAATTAAAGCTGTGGAGTCTGAGATATTCTGACTTTAAGTCATGCCTCAAACAATGGAAGCTACATTTTCCATGCCACTCCATAGCGTCTTTCATTAGAACCTTCCTATCTGCTAAATGCTGTTTGTTTGAACCCCACACTGCCAATTTATAATGCAGGTTTTCTTATTAGGTTTTTAATTTAGAAGCCCAACCCAAGTACTCAGACTTCTTTCGTGGGCTGAGTACTACTCCACATGATGAGTAAACTTTAAGCTTGTTCTTTTTTTTTAAGCCTCAGATTCACACACTAAAAATTGCAATTTTCCAGTAGATCTCTCCACACCAGAGAGTATTTTGGCATTTGTGTGAAAAATGCAATGCACTGACAGAGGGCCAAAAGATGTTTTTGCTGTTCTTTCTATAACTAAAATGTTGCATTTAACAATAAAACTGTTTACTTCAGTGTAGTGCAGCAATATTAATTTTATACTACTTTATACCATTACACTTCGTTTGATTTGATGTGGCCACTAACTTAGGCCATGTTAATTTTGTTAAATTATGACAAAAATACATGTTGACTTGTTTTTGAGAATATACACCTAAATCTTCCTCTAGATGTTTTCGACAGAATTCTCATTGTATTAAAGGATAACTTTGTTTTTCTTTTGTTTTTTAAGCTGCTGTGTTTCTGCTAAAAATGAATATAGGGACTCTATAGCTAGTGCATATTTTGCTGCCAGTATCTCTGTTGTAGTGATTTTGGGAAACAAAGCCACATGAAATGACATAATCGGGGCATCACGTTGTGAACTATCGCTTCATTAGCTTAACAAGCTAACATTAGCCTTTGCAAACATTGTGTGTGGAGCATTGCTACAGGATATGCAGCTGTCTCGGTTCACCAACACTAACAGTATCGTTTCAAAATTTGGACATTTTGACATGTTGTTAATATAAAATGAACTGAAACCCTTTCACCTTGAATACTTTGTACAGATCTGGATGTGTCTTTGAGATGCTTAGCAAAGTTTGAGGCGTTGTCTCCTGTAGTTCCAAAAGCTCTAAGACACCTTTAACATATCGGCTTTTGTCCCTGATCATTGACTTAAACGCCAACTATCTCCATACAGGACCACTGAAGGTTTTTCCCCCCCCCACAAGTCACTGTGGACCTGTTGCTGCACCTGCACATGCCATTCCACATGTTATTGCTATAGCATTACCTTTTATGCTGTTCTCATCAGTAATGGACAAATCACATTCTCCAGCTCCTATGACAGCTACTGTGGTGCTTTCAGTACCATGTTAAATAACTAGACCTGTCATTTTTTCTGAATTTTGGTATTGAAGTATCAGTTCTTGTGACATCTCTACATACAGTGTAGTAATTTTTGCACAAGTATTTTAAGCTGAATTATCCGAAAAACATGAATTTAAATCAGGTAGGGTAAACCTCACAACAGTACTCAACACTTAAAAGTTCTTCATCATAACCTGAATTACATAATATCTGACTGTAGAAATGTAGCCTACTGGGCAGGCACAAAGCTAAATGATGTCTTTAACGCATAAATAACATGGTGGGGTGGGA
>NW_018127972.1:617284-675959 GCF_001952655.1 Monopterus albus | reverse complement strand
CCAAAAAAAAAAAAGCCACTGTACAGTAATGTCAGAGCCTTTTTCTGATTTCACAAGGAATATATTATTGACTTTCCAGCACTGAAAAGCATTTTTTTTTAACCACATGACCACCTACCTTGGTGTTCTCGGGTGGTCACTGACAGGCATGGTGGTAGAGCAGTGAGCCATGGTTTGGCTGGCAGAAAAGAGAACCCATAAAAAGAAACACTCAAAATTTGAGCCCATATCATTGAAGCCTGTCTACATGTAAAGATGCTGACCCCCCCATCCCCCCACCCACCCACCCACTGTCTGGAAATATGCCAAAAAGCCTTTTCTGCATGGTGACAAGATGCAAAGCTGCAGAAATCTACATGTAAGCTTTTTACCAAAAAGAATATATTCAGATGTAACTCCTTTGTAAACACCAACATTTTGATTAGTAATTGTAATTTACTTACATTTTTTCCTTAGCAAGTGTAATGGATAACAATTATTTTGTAATTTAGTCATATAAAACCATTACATCCATTCATTTTGATTGATTACCAGACTGTTCCTGAACCATTTCTCGATAACTGCTCACATTTTTGTGTACTGTATTCTAAAATGCTACCAGCTGCTTTAATGGTGAAAAACTAAAGTGCCATTCACTAGACTCTGTATTGTTTCTTTAGTGTTTATTGCTTGTTGTCAACTTTGCTCCCAGGATTCTCTCCTCTCTGCTTCTCTTCTTGCACTGGGATTCTCAAAAAGTTAAAATGGAGACTGTGTGATACAGGCCTGTGCTATGACCACACATGTGTGCACACACACAGGCATGCAGAAATATATGAGCTGTAGATGGAGGAAGAAGAGGCAAGAGACAGAAAAGGAAAAGCTGTCCCCTCCCCCAGTGCTTTTTTTTTTTTTTTTTCCACACTTCTCTCTCCACCCCCACCCTCCTACTCTGTCGAAGTGGGTGTGTGCAAGTCAGGGCGGTGCCATAAGACATTCACTGCACCCACTTGCATGGTTTGGAGTTATGTGTTTGTATAGGGAGTTGTCACAGTAGTTGTACATTGTGATGCTGGGTGGGAACCTTTAAGAGCACTGTGTTTGACAGTTTGATGGACTTTAATAGGAGAGATGAAAGGAAAAGGACCTAACTGTAGAACTGATTATTCTTGGAGAGAAAGACAAATGCCACTTACTCTGACATGATGATTGGTAGTTAAAACAAATGTAGTTTTAGGCCACTAATGAACTAAAATGCTAGCATATTTACTGACTGAATCATCGATGTTTTAGCAATTCTGATTATTAAAGCTTAAAAAAAACTCCTTATTTTCAGGCCAAAATGTCAGCGTGCTGTAGTGAGATTTCTAGGTGGATGGTAGAGAACCTTCACTGTGGCACTGAGCTGGCAGGGAAACAGCTGGGGGGCTCTGAAAGTGAACAGAGCACCAGTCAATATAATGGCCCAATTTGATGGAAGAAAGGTGAAAGCCGCCTTCAGTGTAGATGCCCCCTCCTCATCATCTCAGCCCCTCTCGCTGCTGAAAATAGCATTTCCTGTCGCATGATGACACAAAATTCACACATGCAATCTGAGATTTTTTGTCTTTGTTGTTTGAACTGAATTTAAAGACTTTGTTTTGTTGAGCGGGTTTTATCGCATGGAAATTTTTTTACAACATGACATTGCTAGCATAATGCTGCTCCCCAAGCAAATTACTTTCATTTCTGTAAATTTAGTTGATGGAGAAGGATGCTGCATAAATTTACTCTTTATTTGTTTTAGGTATTTTTTCATTGTTCAATGTATGTGCACATTCCAAGAATAATTTATAGTAATGAATGTGATTTAAAAAAAAAAACAGTCATAATGTTGATGGACTTGTTTGCTGGTCTTTCATGTCCCTTAGTTTTTCAGGTCTTGGTAAAGAAAACCTGTCCTGTGATGTCAATGTCAAGTAAGTCTGTACAGCAAATATAAAAGCAGCAATTATCTCTGACATTTGGTTACACAATCAGGCTTGTGCATCAAATGTCATGCACAGAAACATATGTAAAGTTCAATTTGAACTCTATTTAAGTCAGAAATGTATCCAGTTTGTTGTTCCTTCATTTGTATGTTTGAGCATTACTGTGCAGAAGGATGACTTTGTCTACACATTCATCTTCAGGCGGGAAAAAGTTTCTCTTTGTTCACCTTAAATGTCAGTTTCACGCATGGAAGTACAAACATCACCTTTTAACAACTTGTTTAGAAATCAGTGATGGTGTGGTTTGGAAACTTGAAGCCTCTGGTTGATATACACTGTAAATTGATGTGTAATCGCAGTGGGAGACGTGTCCGGTAGTACTGCTAGTAGTTTTGAAGTAAATATTTGTATATTCATACATGAGGGTGAACTGATTTAATGTGTTTTTTTTTTTTTGTTTTTTTTTTTTACCTGGTTATCAGACATTTTCCTATTTAAAACAAACATCAGATGCAAGTTATTAATCAGAGTATTTTTGTCTTTCAACACATCTGGAGAGAAGCCAAAATTTTAACTTTAATATTTTAATTTAAAAATGGATAAATGCAGAAAAATGGAACAATTTGCAAGCTTTGAATATTGGGGTGGCAGGGGCAGTTAAAAGACTGTTGTGTGGCCATATAACGGATCACACAACATACATACAGGGGCAGTGGGAGAGGGGGACACCCAAAATCTGCTTGGGGCCCCAAAAAGCATTTAAACAATTTTGATTTCAACAGTGTATATGTGGATGCAAAAACAGGGACTTTATTCCAGTAAAACTATTATGTTGTGGTATATGTTCTACTGCATGACACTGTATTAATAGCAGTAGTTCAGTAGTAGCAACGGTAATAGGTATATGCAGCAGATTCACATTTTTGGTGTTTGTCTTCCTTTTTTTCCACTGGCCTGCTCAAGTAAACAAACTGAGGAAAAATGAAAATGTCTGTGTCGGTATTAGTTTCTCCCCAGATGAGGATTTCCTCAGTAATAGTGCAGTAACTTGGTTTGAAGGACTCCCCACAGTAGAGAGGAACAGAGTGACTCAGTCAGCCCTCTGCTGTTCAAAGCTGCAAACAAGGGGATGAAATCCAAAGAGGCGAGGCTGCTGTGTGCGCGCACGCACGCCTGGCATTACTCCCACTGTGGGGACTGAAACCTGTTTACACACTAGCGGTGTGGGGACTCGGCCTGCCTCGTGGGAACCCAGATGCTGGTCCCCGCCATGGAGATTATTGAGTTTTAGGGTTACGATTTGGTTTAGGAGTAGGGTAAGGGTTAGGATTAGGCAAGAGGAAGATTGTCCTCACGAGGAACAAAAACAAGCGCCTCTGTGTGTCTGTTTGGAGACGGGCCCCTTTCCGTGCTGCTTGTCCATAGGCTGCTGTTGGTCCCGCCTTGTTCCCTACTGATCCCTAAAGTAAAGTGAATGGTGACGTCACCTGCGCGTGCGCACACTCGCACGCACACAGACTTGTCATTTAGACAAAGCAGGAACTCCGTCCTTCCCTCCCGTCTCCCACTTCTCTCCCCCATTTTGTTTTTGAAGAGGGGAGTAGAGAGGCTAGGCCCCGGTCCATTTAACCTTACAGGAAATAAACCTTCTAAAAATGTTTGTTTGTTTGTTTGTTCGTTCACATCAATAGTTTGTTGCGGCTGTGAAGAAATGACAGCACATGTTGGCATTACGGAGTGAAGGACTGGGGAGGGCGTTTACCTTAAAACATGTTTACTGGTTCTGAACAACCAATCAACAAATCCAACAGAAGATTTATCGTTTAGAGAAAAACTGCAGGCAGAATGAGCAAAAGCGTTGTTTTTGACCATTAAGGGTTTAAAGAATGTATGAGAGTTAGAAATTTACTCTCTGCTCTTATGATTATAGATTTTTAAAGATGAGCTGTTTGTCAAGGTTGAGGCACATTTTCTTGTTGTTAGAAGATGGTGTAATTTGCAGCATTAAAGTTCAATTTAGTTTTTTTTTTTTTACTCTTACATTTCATATAGGATCATACATGATTATTAACAATCATTCAAGCTATAGGCAGACTTTATAATAAAAAGATAATCAGCACACAGGCTTAAATTGCTGGTCCTGTGTGATGAACATTTAAACTAATGTTAAAAAATAATCAGATATCATTAGTGCTTATACACAACTGCAACATATTTTTCCTCGTTATTTGCTAAAATTCCAAAAGCCTCCTCAGTTCCATCGGAAAAAACTTACAGAAGGAAATTGAGAGAATGATTTTAGCTTTGACAGAAACATGGAGGTAAGAATTAAAATGTTTATTTAGAAACGATAAATGCCTATTAAAAACACTTTAACCCTAATCCTACTCTAATATAGCCTAAAAGTACATTCTAAGGTCCTAACATGTACAGGTGAAATGATTTTTCACAATTAGTAGGTGTCAGAATTTCTTTACTGGCTAACCTTTTTCAACTTTCATATTTGAAAGTTTCATTGTCCCCTTTAATTTAATGTGAAATCAAAAACAGAAACAGAAAAAAAACTGGCAAACCTTTTGTTCACATTTGAACAATTAATTTAAAACAAAAATATAGGAACAATCCAAACTGCTTCTTGTTCCAGCATTTAGTTTTTGACTGGAATTCATTTCCTTTCACTTCCTTGAGCTTGTCACTGTTTCTTTAAGCAATTTTCTATTTATAGTTTTATATTGGTGAGAAAAATCAAATCAGAAGTTATGATAAATGTGTTTTGAATGAATTTGTTGTTGCTATCTTAACAAGTGTGCATTCAAATATGGGGCAGTGACACTGCAATTCTGTTATACCTAAAATAAATTCACAAATCTCTTTGTTATTTGCTTAATTTAATGTTGTTGTTGTTTTAGTTACAGTTTTGTGGTGGGACATCTTAATAAAAAATGTTATTTGGCATTCTTGTTTCTAGACTAATTGTCTTGAAAAAGTTTCTTCACTTTGTTTAAAAAAAGTTTGTATAGCAACAGGAGAAATATTTTTTTCCATATCAAATAATAAAATTCCAGACATACTGTATAGCATTAGAACTATGTGCCAGGCACCACTGAGAGGGCTCTAATAGCCTATCTTTAAAAAAATAAAGCTGTTTTCTAATTCCAAAACATGTTCATCCATGGTCAATATCTCGTTTAGAAAACAATATTACTGATCTTGTTTATATGTGAACATTATCCTCGACAACTGTGGTCAGTGCAGGGAGCGTCTGGGTGACTGACGTTAAGCCACGTCTCCTTATGATTTACTTTAAGGGCAAACTATTTAAAAATGTTACAAGAATCACCCTTTACCTATCCTAAAATTGGTCCCAAACGTTTCTTGTCATACACTCTCTGCCATTGTTATTCTATTGTTTAAAACAAAGGAAAAAGCACTATTCTGCCTATACATATTAAAACCAGTCTCACCACGGCCGCCACGCTGCCACAATGCCCTGGTGTCAGCTCCTTCGGTTTTAAGTTTTTATTGCAGCTGAGATTAAGCACCGTCATTTCTACCATACAAAGACAGATAATTAGCCTTCAAATTTGCCTTGAGAACATAGCGCTGTTGTATTAGCCTCTTTGTTTTTTTAACAGCACTTGTTTCAGTTCTCTACCACACCGGAGGTTCGTTGTCTGAGCCTGCAAATTAAAAACAAATGTGGTCTATGCCTAGAATGGCTTCGGGTGTAATTCAGTGGCTCTTTGCTTTCGACGACCGTGGGTGTTCCTGTAGGTAAAAAAACTATTTTTTCCCCCCATAGCTATTCATTTCACAACATTTAGATGCCTAGTATGAAAAGTAGCACGGGGTTTTAACCGGAGCTCCCGTCACTAAAAGCGAGCGGAAAACCCCACAATCTTCACCCAAACCAGGAAGGAAATGTGTTTCTTCCCTCACCGCTGCCATACAAACCCCCGTGAAGTATTTCAGGCGTGAGCGCTCATGGCACACACTCAAAAGCACACGGACCCTCCTGTTCTTCTTCTTCCTCTCTCCCTCTCCGTGGGCTGTGAGCTACGGCCAGCCCCTCCCTCTGCTCGCGCCTCTGTAGTAACTCCCGAGTAGTTTTTACGCACTTTATGAATGAATGGGCACGCGCGCGCTCGTGCGCTCACCTCTTCTACAACAACTTCACGTCCATACAGAGATGCTCGTTGCACGCACGAGACGAAAATTGCCCCTGTACAATCTGTGCTCGCCGCTATGTTTTACATATATGTCGTCCAAGCAGGAGAGGATCACAGGCTGTATTGGAGATGGAAAATGATGCGCGTGTCTATGCGCGCGCTCGGAGGGAGCTGCGTCCCTGTTTTAACGGCGTATCTTACATTTGGTTTCTTGTGCTGATACAGTAGACTACAGCTTTGATTTAAATAGACTGTTTATCTACCTATTCTGCCCCAACATAACACTTAAGCTATTTATGAATCCATCTATCCCTGTGCATCCACTGCAAACAGTGGAATACAACACGACATGGAAGGCGAAGGCATTGTTGCGCTGTAGCTGGCTGTGACAACCCGCCTGTCCTCCTATGTGCTATATGTGGTCCCTTCTGGTGAGTTCTCCGTTGTCATGTGACTGCACACTCATTGTAGTAAATGGGCGTTGTCTGATCAAGATGGCCGCTCACTGGCTCTCACGTGTGTGTAGGATGCGTGCGCGCGACAAAAGCAGGCTCAAAAAATTAGGTTTCGATCACAGCGTGTTTATGCAGGGAACCGTATGGAAATGCTGCCCATATAGAAATAGGCACAGGAACTCTTGATACGTATGATACTGTCTTCAGACCGACTCTGGAACAATCTCTTCGCCTCTTGTATGTGGATTATCAACGGACAGTTGTTTACAGTCACTTCTAAAGCAGATATGAATAAATAGGAGGTTCAACTCGTTGGTTGGCGTTCTTTGCTGTATTACTAGTTATATCACACGCCTTTAAGGGTTTATATCATACTCCATATTGCAATAATGTTGAAGGTGACGTGGTTTTCTTTATCCTTTTGTGGCTTTTTTCGTTTCCTGTCCTTTACAAGCATTAGGGATACAATCTTAGCAGCTGTAATAACTAGAAAATAAAGGCTCACGTCAGAGATGAACGTGGTAGTGCCATAAATGTATTTTGAACGGTGAATGTTAGCTGAAAAGGTCCAGGAGAACCCCTTCATTGAGTAGACGTTTCAAAGCTACAAGTTCCCTATAGCTTGTAAATGAAAACCATAGATTCACTGCACTGCCTTCCTGCTGTTCCTCTCTCGACCAGTGTGTCCATAACATGAAATGGCTATAGGCTTTACAAAATGGCGAGAAGCCTATAGGGAGGGGGGAGGGGAGAGCTGGTGACGATGTTGAGCACCAGTCAACAGCTCCTCTCAGTATAATATGCGCCTCTTGGCTGGGTTTTACAGGATTCAAACAGTCCATATTTTTATAAGTGGTTTTAATTCTTATTCAGCCATCTTATTACAGAGGACTAGGCAGCACAGGCTCATGGGTTTGCCTAATTTATACCACCTTGTGTTTCCTTTCACAGAAATTATAATTCTCCACTAGGTGGATGATGTGAATATTTCAGTTAAGGGTCGAGTCAGTTCCACCTTCTTAAAATGGAGACCCACCCTATCCAAAATGGAGGCCTGTCGCACAAGCTGCAGACGGGGTCAGAGTGGAGAACAGAGCCTGAACTTTGACCCAAGCTGTTGCACCCTATTCCTCTCTTTCCATTAAATGAATTCCATTGCTGAGGCCTCCCTCTCATTTCAACATATCTGCTGCTTCATGTTAAATAGTAAATTCCATCACACTGCCTTTTCTCTACCTGCAGCAGTAGTCTGTTTTTTTTTTCTTTTTTAATTAAGTGATTAATGAAGTCACAAAGAGGGAAATCTACTGATTCTACTGCATTCTCATCATTTCTGCTCTACTCTGTTTTGTCTGTGTATGTTGCTTAAAAAAACACACACAACCAACATACATCCATATAATGTATATCCACATTATGTGCATTTGTAAGAAACAGTACAGATAAATGAAACCGAATATGTGTTTTAACAGAAAACTGTTCATGCTGCCATTTTTAGGACATAGTGAGCAATTTGTAGTTTTTCTTTTACATTTACCTTCTTATAATAATACCAAGACATAAGAAATAAATAGTCCTAAAGGGAAAGTAATGCAATTATAATAAGTGAAACTTAACAGAAGGCTATTCATCTATCTCTCTCTCTCTCTCACTCATACACATCTATCTTTCTATTGATAAATAAATATTGTATACACCTTTGCAGTTAGCATCAGCGCTGGTAGCTCCTCCACATTGCACACAGTGGCATCAATATCAAGATTTGATTGGACAAAATGCACCCTTAAATAGAGTTTGGTGGACCAATGGGATTACAGTAAGGCCTTATAACTCTGTGCCAATCAGAGGGTGATGGCACCTATGATAGGGCATCTTTGTTTCTGCCTCACTCTGCATCTCTTTATTATTAATACTTTTGCATAATACACTCAGTAACGTATTTCACATTTTGAGTGTTTAACATTTGGTGTGGCAATATGTGAATTTTGTGAATGGATAGTCACTCTTGTGAGGGGAAGATGCAGGGATCAGAGTTGAATGAGTAGAAATGACTTTCAGAATGTCTTTGGACAAAGAATGAAGCAGATTTCTGATTGGCTGACACTGAAAGGTCATGGGCATGCAGACCAGCTGCCAGGTATATTACATTTATCTTAATCTAAAGTTACACAGCCAAGTGGAGTGCATTTGGAAAACGGTGTCGCCCTTAAGGGTTGCACAGATGTGTGAAATGACTACCCCTCCTCACTTCTTAAAAAAAAATCACTAGCTGGCCTGCTGTGCCATCTCTCATGCGGGATGTAGTGTCTCCTTTTTATTTTGACATCTACTGGCTGTGACATCAGCTGTCAGGCATCACTAACCTATAGAACCATGCAACAGATTCCCGCCCAGCATAATTTAATGGGAATTTACCCTTTAAAAATGGCCTTCATCACTGCTCTTTTTCACACTTCTGTATTTACACATATTTACAGCTGGAGGCTGCCACACTCTCCTCCACTGACTGATGCGCTCCGCTCAGGTTAACCAGCTCTTTCAGCATCAGAGCCTCCTCCTCCCTCTGACTCGTTTTCCTCTCTCTTTCCTTCTCCTGTCTGTGCTATTTAAAGCTCTCATAAAGTGTTACATCCACCAGATCTTCCTCTCCAGCCTTCAGCACTGAGGGAAGGCTGTGAGGAAGAAGACATAGCACATGTATCTGTAAACTATCAGTGTAGTGATATCTCAATAATTGTATCTGAAAGGTGATCAGTGATTAATATACAGCACTTATTTTGAAAGAGACTTTATGGGCTCCTTTACTGTCATTTGTATTAGCGTCAAACAGAAGTGTCTACATGCTACAGCTGATTGGCTATCTGATCTCAGCTGTCCTCTCTGCTCCAGTATTCATTCGTGCAGTGTCAGATTCACCTGCTTAGAGGACCGACTCTGCAGCCCCGAAACAGGGAAGGTGGTGTGCTTTGGAAGGGTCAGTGGATGGAGCTATGAAGATATTTCATTGAAGACAAGTAGATGGGGTGGCTGGTAATAAGATTAGTATGAATGCCTGATGATGGTATTTAGTTGATGCTCACCATTAGCAATAGAAAATTATTAGTGATTTTTTTTTTATGTTGGTTAGATAGCTTTTAAAATATTAATCCCCTGCACTTCTGTGCTCCTCTAGCTTGAAGCCAGAGAGGGACATTTGAGAGCAAGCTACACTGTAGGGGTTTTGTCGTGGGAGCAATAATGGCAACATCACCGTTTCTAGACATGTCTCATGTACTCATGCTAAACAGTATTTACAGATGGGACCCCAGGACAGTAAAAAATCCAGCCCAATAATGACCTTTAAACTGCTGTTTTTAGAGGGTAGTTGAGGCCATGCTTTCTGCATACCCTTGTGGAGACGTGGGATATGCACGTGTTCCTATTCACACTTTAAATCAAGGGTTTACCTTCTCTCTGCCTATGCCAATGTTTTCCAAGCATTCTGATACATGTGCAGTCAGGGCTTTTTGTTGTGCAGACATTTCTCTTGGACACAAATGTTTGCATGCAGATGTCTGCACTGAGTCTGCACAGGCCTTCTTGAACCTCAGAAGATGATAAACCTTACATCACTTGACCCTAGTGGGCACCCTGACACAGAAAGAATGAAAGCTATTTAGACAGTCTTTTTTTTAGAGGGCATTGTTGAAGAATAGATTGACATGCAGGATTATTCAGAGAGTTAGATAAGAAGTCTGACAGCACTCTGTCCAAAAAATATAAGGCTACTACCAGTGGCTGATTAGCTTAGCTTAGCATTAACACTGAAAGAATGGTGGAAACAGAACATGACCATCCATTCTACATGTCCATTTTTGTGCTAAGCTAACTAGCTAGTTATATGAGATAGAACCTTCCCAGCATGAACTGGGGTGGATTTATGTACATAATTCTCATTTTATGTGTTTGTGTATTTTACTGTTGTTACTATTCCACATTATGCTCCATTATGTTGTCCCCCCCAGATAAATTTGAGATTTTAGACCAAGAGTGATGTTGGTCCATACCCACAGGCATGTAATCACTAATGATAATATATATTGAAAAGTATTTTCAAGTGCTTAAGTAATTTCCAGTAAAGTGAATTCTGTATTCATGATTTAATATGTTGTTGAGGTGAAAAGACAGATTCCCATCTTCATGTCCTGTTCAGTTTCAAATGTTGTGGCTTTTTCTAGTTTTTGTCTTTTTGCTCTGGATTTGTTCTTTATTTAGTGTGCAGATTTCTAAATTGTGATAATTACATGAACATGTCATAATGATTTGTCAGTGATTAAAATGCTCATCTAAAATGTTAATTATAGCAACAGTCTTTCTTTATATTTCTATGAAACTGAGCCATTTGTATCCACAATGAGTTTGTGTGGTTCCAGCTAACTGACAATATGCTGCACTTTGTAGGTTTGGACTTTAATGACTTGTTCTGAAACAACTCCATATACAAAAGAACCAAAAGATCCAGGCTCGTGTCAAATCTTCAACAGTCTCATCTGGAGAACTCGGTTATTCATGTAGAAAGAATGGGGCACTTATCTTGAGTACAGGCTTCTAAACATTGTCAGTTTTTTTGGAATGGTTAAATCAGTGTTTAGATAGTTTCTTGTGGTACAAGCATCAGTATGGTCAGGGATGCACCGTTTGAATTGCTGTAAACATTTTCCTATTGTTCCATTCTGATTTGTATAATCTGGACCAGAGGTGCTGTGGTTGATCACGCTGTTTGTCAGTGAAGTCACTTGAGACCCCTGCAGATGACTGCTAATGCAGTGAAATTGTGGATAAAAGACTTTGTGATGTATTGATGAGTGCTTAGGTGGAACTGTTTGTGTGCACGTTGTTTTCCTGGGATTGTTTGTCAAGGTTTCGTATTGTCAGGCCCGGTCCAGCTGCGTCATCTTGACTTCTCAGTGTGGTCTCCTGTTGCTCTTGATGTCTTGATTTGATGCAGCATCCTGTGAAGCCTTATTCAACCCTTATGAGTGAATAAAATTACACTGAAAGTGAAAATAATGAGCATTCTGCAACACATTATAAAATTCTGCCCGACCTTAGCTCAACCACATTTATTCTTTTCCTTGACTCAAGATGAATGCATATTTTCCTGATTTAGTATGTGAGAATAGTAGTCATCACCTGCCATCTGTGCTCCTGGAAAAGATGCCAGTCAAGCCCATCAAACATGACTTTTTGGCATTTAAAATTTAAGACTATTTAAGAGCCTATATGAGTGGCATGACGCCACTGTTACTGTGTGTGTTCTATGAATGTGTGTGCTGCTGGGAACAGCTTTCATTGACTTTTCGGCTTGTAATCTGTTTCTGTCCTACTCAGGTTTAATCACATTGAAAGAAACATTACT
The DNA here is from genome assembly GCF_001952655.1 of Monopterus albus. NCBI lineage: Eukaryota > Metazoa > Chordata > Actinopteri > Synbranchiformes > Synbranchidae > Monopterus > Monopterus albus. The sequence continues at coordinate 663,988 of NW_018127972.1, read as the reverse complement.
GCTAACCACACTGTAACACACACACATACACAACGTTTTCCAGAAACTTTCATGTTAGTGTTATGCTTATTAAGCTACATAACTCCAGGTGGATGAAAGTAGGTGTTTAAAAAGAAAGGCTGTAAATCACAACAAGCAGTTGACAGCATCTTAGTGTGCATCCGTAGTGTGCAGCATGAGTCATAAAAGGTCCATTACAGTCAGAAACAATTAACTTTTCACTCTCATGTTGTTTTTTTTTTGTATTATACCTTTATTTATTCAGGGTAGGTTTTCTGAGAGGCCAGTCTTGTTTTCCAGGGATGCCCTGCCCACATTCACACCTGGAAGCTGCCTAGTATAACCACAGACTGACCTGTGGTAGTTGAGCAATTAAGGGCACTACAGAGGTGTTAATGAGCATGGGACAAATGTTGCTTTGTCACCTGTCCTACCCTGGTTTGGGGATTGAACCGGCAACCTTCCAGTCATAACCACTGTATCACGTATATAGCTGTGTTAGTGTAAGGTTTCCAAGCTCTCTACAAATCTTCAGATGCTGAAAAAAAAAGCACAACTGGAAATGTTTTCTCATATGGATCGACACTTCCTACCACTTAAAAAGCCAATGGATTATCTGAAAAAATACACGGACATAATGCTGAGAACAATGCAGTTTTTTTTGTATTTAATGAAAAATGTTGTAGATACATGAGGTGATTCCCTTATATTATCATTCCTCCGTCCTCGATTCTCACTCAACCCAAACTCATTCTGGTTTTCCACGATGAAGGATGTCCCAAACCTCTTGTTTCTACTCTGAGGAGTGAAGCAGCTGCCTGGAGGAGATATACCCAAGGATACACGAGCGCATCCTTTACGGAAGTCTCTTACAGATTGATACGCCCCTTTATTGGAAATCAGTTTGTGATTGGATGCTTCACATTGAGGAAAGCACGTCTCATGTCAGTTAAAATGTGTTTCCTCGTTCCTCTCTCCTCACATCTTCCCCTTGCATCTTTTCCTTGTATTTTCACATGGGTGGGACTAAGACGCAAGGAAAAAATGCAAGTGAGGGAAATATGTAGGGAATTAGGGGAATTGGGATTCATCTGTGGTTTTCACTGGACAGAGCTGATTTGTTTCACTGCACATCTGAAATATATTTGTCATCTGAGTCTGTTTAATGTGATTTATTCAATATGTAGAAAATGTTCAGAATGCTTATTTGTAAATTTTACATAAAGCAATTAACATTTTCACATGCGCTATCTTACTTTTTCATTATATTTCATATGACATATTTGTGAATTGAGATTTGTGAAAGTCTCATGAGTTTGTCTGAAATGGTGTTCCACATGAGTACTGTAAGAAGTTACAGTTTGACATTACAGTACCTAATCCCAGGATATTTTTATCGGCTTGTTCGCTTGACGGTGATTAACATTAGCTTGGCTGTGTTTAACTGGCAGGTTGGTATATGTTAGCTTGTTGCAAGGGGGACTTGGGGTGAGCAGGTTAGCCCTACCAAAAGACGAAAAATGTGTCTTCAGAGTTTTATTTAAAGGTAGTGTGCCACTGGCATGTCTTCACACAAAAGAGAGCAGACAGAGCTTCACAGAGGCTAAAATAGCAACTGGATGGTCAATAAAGGTTTGGTAAACCACAGTGTCTGGTTTTCTGTTTCTACATGTTAAATACAAGATGTGTGGAGGATTTGGGGTTGATTAAAGGCACCTAGTGAGAATTGCAAAAGTAATGAGTAATAAAAATACATTTGTTGATGAGTAATTAGTAGAGTAATATAATTACTTTTCCAAAGAGTAATGTGTAATGAATAACTCATTACTGATTTCAGATAAATTGCAGCACCGCAGAAAATTGTTTTGACGAGGTGTTTGCAACAGCAACCTGGAAATGCTAGTCACTACTAACTTGACTCTTTTTGGCTGCATGTCTTTGCTTGTATCTGGGGCTTTAAAGGCCTCAGTGTGTCTCAACTGAGTTGTACAGCATGTCAGTCAACAGCAGTTCAGATTCACGTTTTCTCGAAGGCATTCATGGTGTTGCACTCATCTGTACATATGAAAAGACTGCAGTACTTCCTGTATGTAAAGAAAAAAACAGAGCTATATAAAGTAGTGTAAACACTGTCTGCTTTCACACCACCACACAATTTGCCAATTACTGTGTAAATTGATGGTGGGTGGGGTGATTGTTGGATTGCCTGTTCTGGAAAGTTACAAAACTTACTGTTGCAATTAATCTTGTAGTAGCACTTAGTCTGTAAGTGCAGTAAGCAATTAGCTCCACAGGTGGGCGAAAAAATCGTTCTTCTATGATTCTAAATCAATTTACAAATGCTGAAAATGGATTTTTGTAATAATGTTGATGGAATGAAAAGGGCGTGATTGAAGCCAATGTACCACACAACAGCACCCAAACATAACAGTTTTATTTGTTCTAATGTTAGCTCATCTTCAGAAAAGGAAATAATTTCAGTGTGTTAATGACTTGATAATGAGGTTTGGAAGTACGGAGGACTGTGTGAATACTTCGTAGCCATCACCAAAAAACTGACACTAGCATATAGCGAACGTATTAACAACCAAGAGCAACTCAACAGCCAGTTTGGCTCAAGTGCTCAAAGAAAAGATTGTGTTTCTACAGACCTGTGCCTGTTGTGGATAACGCTGGCTTTCTCTGGTAGTAATGTTGCAGGGCAGACACTGTTCTCCACTACAGACATAACGTTAACAACAGAAAAGGGAATGTGAAGGTATTGTTACGCCGTGTTGAATTTTGGGTAAGCGCGCCATTTTGATAGGATTCCGCTCATTATCTGTCATAAATGTATACAACACATACATCTATAAGTTAATTTAAAAAATAAATACTGATACAGATGCTTCAACTACGTCCACTTTAGTGTTCAGTTTGACACAGACAGACAGAAATTGATTCATGTGCAGTGTTTGTGTCTGATGAACGCTGCTAACTAGCATTAGCTCCCAAAGTGAGAGGCGAGATCAGGATGCAGTCATTTTTCAGTCTGTTGCTCTCATCGACAGGATCTCTACATCCGCTACAAGTTAGCTACAGCCAGCTACAGCCAGCTAAGGTTATCCATTCTGAATTACCACAGTCAGGAAAGTAAGATCTAAATAATTTAAGAAAACTTTTAGTCAAATAAAACAAGAATGTATGGATTTAAATATCAGAATCAGCTTTATTGACCAGGTGTGTTGGACACACGAGGAGTTAGACTCTGGTACAGCGGCTCTCAATGCATATGTACATATGACACATATCTTCCACAGTGGCGCCCCTGTCCCAGTATTCAACACGGTGTGATGTCCCCTCACATTCTCTACCGAGCGCTCTGCTTTGTTCTTCCCTCTCCCCTATATAACACATGCACAGCTACCAAAAACCAGCAGTGGAAGAAGTAGGCTACTCAGATTGCTTACTGAAGTAAAAGTAGCTATATCACCATGTAAAAAAACTCTAAGTAAAAGCCACATACTTAAAATATTACTTAAGTTAAAGCACAAAAATATTAGCATCAAAATATAACCTAAAGTACCAAAAGTAAAAGTACTCAGTATACAAATTGGTACATTTATATTATTGGATTCTAATTATTGTGTTCATCACATTTTATACTACAGGTGGTAAAGGTGGAGCTAATTTTAATACCCTTATATACAAGTACTTTACATACTGCTGGGTAGAGGTATGTAAAGTACTTGGTTTTGATGCTCATCAGAACCAGTTCGCTTAACAGTCTGTTTATTAGCAGCTAAGGGTGCAAAGGACAGAAATCAGTTGTTTGACCCTTATTAGGATAAGCAGGGTAGATAATGGATGGATGGATAAATTCTTTTTGAATCAAAAATTGTTCTAATTCGAATCAAATTGTGTTTGTCATTGTATCACTCCGTGGTTAATTTGGTGAAAAAGAGTTGGAACCTAGAATTAAATTTAGAGCCAAGTTGAAGGAGAGAGACTGTACCAAGAACTGAAAAAAAGGCTATGTTGATATTGATTTTACTCTTAAAAGATCATGCCGATGAGGTTTACATACTGACTCTTCTCTAGTCATGTTAAATTTTCCGACTATTAAAAAGCAGGACAATACCCTTACACCCAGACAAACAACTCGCTGTGGTCTCTGAACCCCCACTGACTGGTCTGAAGAGCTCTGACCCTTGGCCTTTGACCCCTCCTACAGGCAAAGCAATTCTCTCCTCCTCTCTTCTCTTTCCATTCTCTTGGCTTCTTTTCTTTCTCCTCCTCTTTCTCTCTGGCTCTTTGTTCTTCTAGAGGCCAGAGCTGAGCAAGGATTTAATGCCTTCACAACTGCAGTTTTTACGTTCAGCTTCAGATAAGCTTCAGTGACAATGTATTTCCATCTTTGCATATCAATAATAAGTCAGGGAACAGGGTCTCAGCAGACTTCTTTCTTAGATAAGTGGTGCAAATATATTTATATTTAGCAGCAAAACATTTAATTCCATCAAGCTGTTGCCACTGTTTCAAGGAAGCATTATAAAATCTATTACATAAAGATACTAATGCGTCAAATATTAATAATATTGTGCTATACACTAAATGATAGCAAAATTCAACATTATGGTTTGTTGAAACAAAAATGTAAAATTTTACTGATTTACTGTGAAAGATTACAGATTTAAAAGATTTCCAGCTTAGGCTGACAGGAGGTGGGAGACCTAGCAAAGCTGGCCATACCTACACAGGTAAAGGGAAAAGATTTAAGTTGAAACAAGATAACAGATGAGTGAATAAGCACATAAGCAGATGTGAAGCATGTTGTATTGTTGGCCATCTGCCCTCCCATCTATCTTCTTTGCCCACCCATTCCTAACCTGTTGCTATGGTTTCAACCAATAGGGTAGGCTGTGGGTTGTCAGCTGACGATGCTAGGGGCCAAATAAGTTCACTAATGGTGGCTTAATGGGGGTTGGGATATGTGTGTGGGGTGATGGCTTTGTTTGTCTATACTTGTGCAGCCCAAAATCCATGGGTTACTATCTTCACGGGGACCGGAGACCGGTCCCCACAATGTACTTTGTTGAATTTTACGAAAATGATAGGGTGTAAGGTTAGAGCAAGTGTCGGCTTTGGTTAAGTGTTAGGGGAAGGGTTAAGGTTAGGCAAGTAGCAGTTCTGGTTAAGGTTAGGGTAGGTCTCTTGGGAATGAATGTAAGTCTATGTAAGGAGAGAGTAAGTGGCAAAAACAAGGATAGTGTGGTTTGGAATGGTGTAGGAAAGGATAATGGGGAGTTGAAGAGTTGATACCAAAGAAATTTGTGCATGTGTAGTGGGGTCTTGGAGATGCTTATGGTGGAATGTGTGTCTGTAGAAGTGAGGAGAAGGGGACTGGTTTTGTGTGTTAGATAGGTTGGGGTGTAGAGTGAGTGATACATCTGAGAATTGATCAAGGATCAAAGGAGATGTCAGGTATTCTCGATGCACAATAGGCTATTCATCTGTGCTGGAGCCTCCTGGAGGTTTGGGTGGGGTTTAGCTGGAGAGGTGGACATGGGGGTTGGTTTTTGTTGGGGTTTAGGGCTCAGCTGGGTGGGGTGCAGGGTTGGATAAGGAGCAGTAAAGATAATAATGCGTTGTAAAGATGAGACGCTGTTTCACATTTAAGCTATCTAGATTGATTTCCAATGAGTTCCACAGCAGAAAATCTTGGTTTCCAACATGTGCACCGCCAAAGTAAGGCAACTTACATTTGTGCTAAAGATTAAGGAATTTAAATACATGCTATAAAATCTGTATGTACTCTTTTTTTGTGCACAGATTGATTGATTAAAAAATTTGATTGCCAGGTCGATTATTTAGCATTTACTCGTTCAGATTCAATAATGAAAGCACAATTGATGAAAACCTTTTAGTGCCCATCCGTCATCTTTTGACTGAACAGTACTTTCAAGTATGACAGCTCTCAAGAGATTACAAGAGTCAAAACTTTAGCTCACAAGAAAATGAATGTATGTGTTGAATGCTGATGGGAGAGTATTACAGGGACGATCATATTCAACAGTGAAGCATGATGAGACAGCCGAGAATTTGTACACACATATACGGTTACAGTGATGTCAGCACGAATACATTACCAAACCTTCCCACGCACAAAAACTGACCACAGCAGTTGGACTGGAATGTCGGATGATGGACGTGTAGACACGGTGTTGGAAATGATGTGGCCCTCCTATTCCCCACCTACCTGCAGAGATGTTTCGGTGGTCATGTCAGAATCACAATCCTTATAGCAGCCAAGAACATGATATTTCTAGCTGTCTATCTGGGTTCAAATAGATGGTGGTACAGATGGTGGAGGGATATTAGGACCTCATGGGTGATGTGTTGAAATGATATAAGACGTATCTCCCTGAGAAAGAGACAGAATCCCCAAATGGCTTACTCATATACTCCACGACTACCATCTGTGAGCGGTTAGAAAGGGTTGTTTCCAAAGTAGCTTTTGAGCTTAAACTTGAGTTCCCAGCAGTCAAGCAAAAATAGAATAACTGATGATGGAGTACGGTGTCTCTATCTGCTCACTTGTCCCAAAAAGAAGTGTCTGTTTCAATTAAAATGAAAAGACGTGGATGCAACTTGTACTGTCTGCATTGCATCATTTGACTTGCAACAATTGACGCTTGATGATGTGCCCATCTGGGGAACCAGTGAGATGAAATCGCTGCTAGTATGCTTGGCATCACAAAACTTACTACTTTCTTTGAGTAGATTTTTTTTTTTATTTGCTAATGTTGTCTCCTTCTTCTTCTCTCCACAGGACCAGGAAACTGCAGATCAGAAACATTCCACCTCACCTGCAATGGGAGGTTAGTTCATCATTCACACAGTCTGTGACTTCACGCTGCTTTGCAGTAACATTACATTGCTGTCAACATTCTCTCTTTTTAAAAATGTGTCATATTTGGTATATACATACATACTCTGCTAAACAAACAAACAAAAAAAGACAGGCCCTTGTGCTAGAATCTGTGACCAATGACAACACAGACATTCTGACTTTTCATGTAGGCTTAGCTGACAGCATTGTATGCAGTGCCAGGTTTTCAATGATGACTTATGTTGAATGCAAAGAAGTGCACAACAGCACTGGACGATATTTATTTGGTACTACATTACGAGGTAATATACACATTATGCTGATGCTCTATCCCAGATCAAATAATCAAACTCTGAAGATGTCGTTTCTTTTTCCTACATTTTGTCTGGAAGCTGATGAAGAGGGGCGTCGTTCATCTGTAAAACCAGCTCCTGCATCATTTTCCTCTCTGAGATTTAATGGTGGGAAGCTGAAAAAAGTAACATGTTCATGAACTCCACGGTGCAGAGCCGTGTGTTCAACTGCCCTCCCTCCTCTAGCCACTGCCACCTTGTTTACACTGTGAAGAATGGAGGCAGCGGTGGCACGCACTCGCTATCTGAAATCACCTTAAAAATCCACCCCCCCTGTCCTCTGGTGCTTGAGGTTAGAAGCTTGAAACGCCACCCATTCTGACTTCACAGAAAATGTTTGTACCACTTGAGGCATGTGTTTGTGTGTGTGGGTCATATTTGCCTTTACTTCAGTGGGGGGGTGACTGTACTTCCTCAAATTTAGGTGAGTATATGTTTGACTGCTTAAATCACTGTGAACTTTGCATGGAAATCACCTTCATTTAAAGCAGCAAGTTACAGAACAGCTGAAAGAGGAGTCAGATATAATGTACTAATCATCATATATTGATAAACGTATGGGCTAACCATTATAAGCGCTAACCTATTGATTGTTGGTGACTAATTGCTGCAGTTACAGTATGTCTCCTCTTCAGCTGGATGACTAATACCAGCTACAGTGACATATAACAACCACAAGAAGCACACTGGGTAGCCCCAGTAAGGACGGCAGAGTGCACAGGGTGATCAGGAGGCCCTGTGTGAACCGCTGTACAACAGTATTTTAAACTGCACGGTTTCAGGCAATTGCATTTTAAAATGTTATAATATACTGTACACTGAAACATTAAAACAAAAGGGATGTGAATAACATAAACTGAAGTGTTGTATTTTGAAAACTCTGAAATAACCCCCCTCTTTCAGAACCAGTGAAAAAATTCACACTTCATGCACAAGGACTGAGCAGACCTGTGTCCAATCAGGTTACAATGTACTGATTACCTGTATCTGATACATTTTAAACCCTAAAATAGATCAGTTTTTCTCTTTATGTCACTCCGTCAACTAGTGGATTATTCTAGGAATAAATTAGACCAGCTGTTTCCTGAAAGGCCAAATAGAAAGTAGTAGTAATACTGGGCACTCAGCAGCCCCAAATTTTTCCAAGCAAATCTATTCACTCCACTTTAAAGAGCTGATTCATCAAACAGCACTGAATGCAGGAGAAAGGAATGTTCGGGGATCAGTGTACTCCACACATGCAGTGTGTGTTTGTGTGTGCAGCCTTATTGTTTTTGTGAGGGTGTGGCACACTGCCTGTCTCATCTGGCAAGCAAAAGCCTGTGGGAGTGGCTCGGTTTCTGCGTGTGTGAGTGTGGGTGTGTGACGGAACCTCTCCGCTGCACTGGTCCTGCCAACTGTGTCCACAAGGGGGCGACATCTCTCCGCAGAGAGGACTGAAATGTGTCATTTCTATGTTTCAGAACCTTAAGAAACATGAAGGGTTAAGTGTCAGACTATCCCCAGATATATGAGTAATTATCAGACAAACCCCCCAAAACCTCAAAATAAAAGTATTTTAGTTTAAGTAGAGGATTCAAAGGGTGCAAACCTTGGATAAAATTGAAAAAATGAATCTGTAAAAGTTACCGTAGATGTTCAATTCATAATCAGGCACAACCTGTTTGATAACAGGCTCTTTAGCAGTGTGTGTACAGTATTTGTACGTTGTATATGTTTGTAGTGGCAAAGCACCAGAGGAAGCAGAAAAGAAATGTAAAACAAATCTTTAGCTTTGCTTTACAAAGATTTTGTGGAATCACCACCGTAATCTACATCAGTATTTGTGTTGTCTTTGAGCAAAACAGATACTTCATGGCTTGTAAGTCATCAGCCTTTAATAGTTAATAGATAATATATAAGCAGCAGTACAGTTCACTGGACAAATCTGCATATCATAATGATATATTTCACTTGCATTATTTATTTGATGTACTTTTTCTACCAGCACGTTTTCTCTCTTCAGTTTAGTTTTTCATTTCAGTCAATTCCCTGTTGTTATATCCTTATTTTATTTTATATATTAGCACAATATTAGATTGTTGTCAGTTTCACAGTAATTGGTAAGATTAAGGATTTCACATAAATTTAAATGAACTTGAAAATGAATCACATGTTTTAACACAGTAATATCACTGAGTTCTTTTGAACAAATTATCGGTGGCTCTGATGTATGCTGAATCCTGATTGGCTGATAAACCTTGTGATGATTGATCTGCTCTTCATTTGTTCTAAGGATACCTTAGATGCTTCAAAATAGTTTGACAAAACTCTTTGGAACTATTTATTAGACAAACATGACAATAAAACAACATATTGCTATAATAAAGCGGTTTGCAGCTTGGCTCCACTAGGCCTCAATAGAAGAAGATGGACTAAATTGTATTGTTAACGTTTTTGTCTATCTTTTCCTAATTTTCTTTACGCTCTGCCTTTTCAGCCGCTGGAATGTGTGATTGTGTGAAATTGGGCCTTCATCTTGCTTTGAAGGCCCAATTTTTTGGCTTTCCCATATGAACTGACGAGTTGCTTCCCTTCTTTGCTTCCTTTTGTTTCTTTCCTGTCTGTCTATGTCAGGTGCTGGATGGTCTGTTGGCCCAGTGTGGAACTGTAGAGAACTGTGAACAAGGTACGACTCTGAGTGTCATGCTCGCTGAATTGAAAGCCCGTCTGATGTTTGCTGTGGTTTGTGTACACTAGTGATGTGTCTAGTAAAATAAATAAATAATAATAAATTATACGCACAATCCCAGCTGACATTGGGTGAGAGGCGGAGTACACCCTGGACAGGTCGTCAGTCTGTCACAGGGCTGACAATTAGAGACAGACGGCCACCACAGCCTCTTTCTTATATATATATAGATTTTTCTTTGTCATGAATGAATACATTTTTCATATAAAATTAAACCTGCAGCACAAAGTGTGCAGAATTGACGAGGTCTGAATAATTTCTAAAGTGAATGTAAGATTACCTGTGACCCCACACATGTCCATTATGGCTACTTTCTTCTATGGAAATCAACAATGTGTAGTGTTGGGAAAGCTACTGTACTTTAAAAGTGTATATTTGAAAGCTACCAATTACTTCACACTAGAAGAAGTTGAAAACTGACCCAGGGAAAAATCTAGCTTGCTTAACTAAAGCTTGGGAAAAAAGTAGTAAACTACTTTGTTGGGGAATTGACAATGTACATGTGATAGAAAATTATACCAAAATATGATACAGAAAGTCACATCGGCAAACAATGTCACTCACAATATCACAGCTGTATTATTACCTGACACCTAAGGCTTTCCTGTACTGGGGGCTTTTTTGACACCATTGGATACTGTGGACCAAATACAGATTGGCAACTGCTATCAACCCTTGTTTATTTCAGTTTCACATTGTATTTTATATCTGTATTTAGCATTTTAGATTATTAGTATTTTGACTTGAATTGAATACTTAGATGTAAGAAGCCTAAAAAAGTCAAATATAGACTTATATAAGTCAATTAATCATTAATAAAATTGTAGTTGCTGGTTCCATTTGTAAACTGTATGGATTATAACTCTCATCTGTGTGTCTTGTACTCTGTACTGTGTTGATTTAATCCATCTATATGTCCTGCCAGGGGCCACTGTGACACCAGAGTTTAATTTAGGAAAATATGGCACATTTGCGTCTCAGACAGTGTCAGAGACTCTTTCTACAGCAGTCAACGTTATGATTTAATAATAACAAATCAGCACATGTTGTATTAAAGAGTCTTTCTTTCTCTCAGTGAACACAGAAAGTGAAACCGCAGTGGTTAATGTCACATATGCGTCCCGGGAGCAGGCCAGGCAGTAAGTTATATCTTTTTCAGTCTTTAACTGTATCATCTTGAAAAGTCTTTTCTTTGGGTCTGTGTGCTCTTGGTTCCATTTAAACATGTCCTCATTTAATGTGTTACAGAATATTCGAAAGTGTGCTAGACAGAGATTTGTATATTTATTCAATACAGTCCAGCATATAGTATAATGTAGCTTCATGCAGTAAGATTAGCAAGTTGTGTGGTCTACGGTCCACTTGTGACATCTAGTGGCCATTTAAATGAACTACAATTAGAAACATGAGCTCTGTGAATCTCAATATAGGAACACCAAAGAAAGTAACTCAGAACTGTCCACTGTGTTGTCGTCAGTTTCTTGTCCAAAGTAGCAATTTTATTTAGTTAGTTTTTTACCTCCTTTGTCCATTTTGTGTTAATCTTTATTTGTTTTGCATATTTCTGTAGTCATTTTGCACATATTTTTTTAACTTCTTTTGAGTCTGTTTTAGCCTTTTGCAGTATTTTTGTAGTTGTTTTGCTGTCTTTGGATCTTGTCTGTTTCTTCTTAGTCATTTCGTGTCTCTTTTAGTGGTTTAGCATCTCTTTTTTTTTTTTTTTTTTCCTCATTTTGCAGCTTTCTTTCTGTAGTCATTTGGATGCCCCCAATGCCTTGGGCTCCTGGGCTTATGCCCGGTAGCCCAGTCAGTAATCCATCCAATGTTAAGGCTCACTCGTGTACATCCTTATCATTTGACTTCCATTCAGTGTGTTAACTAAGTTTATCTCTATTCTTCCTGTTAGTAACATTGCTACTACTGTTGATAATAAGGATCATTACTGTAATATAACTGAACAGACAAAGACATTTGCAACAATGTAGCATCAGCATTTTCAGACAGTCTATATGAAATGTATAGAGATGTAACTTTGTATGAATTACATTCCAAGTGCTGTATATGACCTCCCCCGCGCAGTCATTTATTGTCTCTCCCAGGGCCATCCAGAAGCTGAACGGGTACCAGTTTGAGAACAACACCTTACGTGTTTCCTACATTCCTGATGATGCCTCTGAGCTGGAGGGAGGCCAGCGGGGGCCTGATAATGGCCGAAGGCCTGGTTACGGGCCTCGTGGTGGGCCCCGCGGTGGGTCCCCGAGCTCCGGGATGCCGCCCAAACCTCCGCACGCTGACATCCCTCTGAGACTGCTGGTACCCACACAGTATGTCGGAGCCATCATCGGCAAGGAGGGTGCCACCATTCGCAACATCACCAAGCAGACGCAGAGCAAGTGAGTGCAGTGTGTGTCTGTGTTTAACTCCACACTGTAGCTTCAAACTGATATAATTCTCAGAATGAAAACCGTGTTCACAACAATAGTGTGATAATAGTTAGATAAACACACAGCGTCTGAGTCAAAGAGTGACCTGCCTGACTTGGGAAGAGGCTTTTGGGGAAGCACTAAAACACACAGTTTTCAGATACACACAACACTCATTAATTGACAACATTCTCAACATTTGCATGTGTCAAGCATCTCAGAATCAGCAAGAAAATGATGTAGTATTATGGGTAGATCTTCATGAGTCTGCACTGACTAAGGACCAGTGTTGTGGACATTATCTTTACGAGGTGCTGTTAGAATATATCAGTTTGATTTATTATTTCAGAAAGCAGTGGCTCAGCTGGTAGAACGGTCGTTCCCTAACTGGACGTTTGCCGGTTGAATTCCCATTCTTCCCAGTCCACATGTCGAGGTGTCCTTGTGCAAGACACTGACTCCCAAGTTGCTTTCAATGCATTGCCTTGCTGGGATAGTGTCACCATTGGTGTGTGAGTTGGCGCCGAAGATGTCTGCCTCGGTTTTGTATCGGAGACACATTCCTCGTGTGTGTTACATACTTAGCCAATAAAAGTAATTCAAATTAAAACTTTAAAAAGGTTGCTTCTGACAATCACCACCATCACAAAGCTTTTTTTTTTGTCTGCTGCCAAGAAAATGTAAGAAAGTGTAAGGACATTGGTTTCTACACAGACACCGCGCACGCTCACCTGTTTTCTGCACAGAGTAAGTGAGAAAAAAAGTACAAACACCTCTCCTCTGACCTACCTGTTACACTTCTAAATTCAGCATTAGTTTGAGGATGTACATTCATTTAAATATTGAATTATGTCATTTTGCATCTGATGCAGTTTGTATCTAAATTTGGCTTGTAACATGCAGAAGATGCATAAAAGTTAAGCTGTTACGGTTTAGTATTATTTCTAAATCTGTAACAGATGTTACAGGTTCTGTTCTGTTATCCACAGTTTACACTAATTCCATATATCTGTTTAAAGCACATTTAAACATTGTGTGATTCAGTGCTTCCTTGATGTAATTGATAATTGTTATCACTGGAGCTGTGTGAAGTCCCCTCCTGCTTCAAACGTTCCACCATCATCCCAGTCCTCAAGAAACCCTCCATCAGTGGACTGAACGACTACAGACCTGTCACCCTGACATCTGTAGTTATGAAGTCCTTTGAGAGACTGGTGTTGGCCCACGTGAAGGACATCGTAGATCCCCTGCAGGTCACTGGATGATGCAGTCAACATCCTGCAACAACTCGAGTCCTCAGGAACCTATGCATGGGCCCTCTTCGTGGACTTCATCTTGGTGTTTAGCACCATCATCATCATCTACTTTAAACTGACCCAGCTCACTGTGCCTGTCCCCACCTGTCAGTGGATCACCGGCTTTCTGACAGACAGAAAGCAGCAGGTGAGGCTGGGGAATCCACATCCAGCACCCAGACTATCACCACAGGTGACCCCAGGGATGTGTGCTCTTCCTGCTGCTGTTTTTCCTCTACACAAATGACCGCACCTCTGTTAAACTCCACCCAATTGCAGATGACACAACGGTCATTGGTCTCATCTATGACAGTGATGAGTTGGCCTACAGAGGGGAAGTTAAAAAGCTTGCCCTGTGATGTGGTCGCAACAACCCGGAGCTGAACACACTCAGAACAGGAGAGACGACAGTGGACCTAAGGAAGAGCCCTCCCACTCAGTATACTCAGCAGCACTGTATCAGCAGTAGAGTCCTTCAAGTTCCTGGGTTCCACTGTCTCCCAGGACCTGAAGTGGACGTTCAGCATCAGCTCCATCATCAACAATGCACAGCAGAGGATGTACTTCCTGCACCAGCTCAAAAAGTATCTGTAGCGCCAGGAGCTACAGATACAGTTCTACAGAGGAATCATCAAGTCTGTTCTCTGCTCATCACTGTCTGGTTTGGTTTAGCAACCCATCAGGACAGCAGCCAGTCAGGACTGAAGAAAGAAGTGCCAGTCTGTCCTTCATGGAGGACGTATACACGTCACAGGTCAAAAGGAGGGCGTAGAAATTTTCTGCAGACCCCCCACACCCTGGACACGCACTGTTTGAACTCCTCCCCTCCGGATGACACTACAGGTCACTGTGCACCAAAACAACCAGACACAAGGACAATTTCTTCCCTCAGGTCCGTCACTCTGATGAACACTTAACCCATGACTGTATAACAGAATGACAGCCCTCAGTGCAATACCTTGTAAATATACCTTTGTATATATCGATCTGGAAACTAAACTGTGTGTATATACACATATATTTTATAAGTATTTTGTTTTTATTTTCCTAATACACATTTTTTTTCACTGAAAGCCTCTGTACTGGAGTCAAATTCAACACCCCTGGCTAATAAAGGTGATTCTGATTCTGATTCTGAACTCAGCCAAGACACTGAAATGCGTGTTTTTGCCTTAAAAGAAATACAAGTTTTATACTGTGGCTGCTGCTAAAGCTTTGGACCTTATAAATCATTTTCCAAACTGTACCAAAGAGGCGTTCCTGGGTTTCTAGTGACAATCCTGATTTTCTGGTCCACAGACCAGTCGTAAAAAGTCATGAAAGTAAGATGGGAAATTTCTGTATCTACTTCTTTCTGTGTGAACAATGCGGTTTGACAGAGTCGTGGTTTATCTCCTTTTCTTCTGAACATCTGTCAGTGCAGTTAAATGGATGTGGAACATGGCGTATGGTTGGCCATTCTCTCATTAACCACCTTGTGTACTGTATGTGGACAACATGGTGGCTTTCTGTCCATGTAGTGCTGGTCTTGAAGTTATTCACAGTTTGCTAACAATATAGGAAAGATCAAAAATAACTGAATGTTAGAAGTAAAAAAGACAACAAATAAGAATTTCCTGATTTCTTTGTCTGATGTTGCCTTATTAAATAAACCCATTACATAACCACTGATCTATCAGATGATAAGGACATTTACATACAGTGTCAAAATGTATAGGCACCAGATCATGTGCTCATACATTTAGTATGTTTACACTGACAGAATGAGGAACCATTTTCATTCCAGCCTGTGTGTAAATGTCTGATCACTGTGGAATGATCCACGTATTTATTTATTTGGTAGATATTGTATTTTATCGTTCTGTGGACCTTCCCTCATAATGTCTAAATTAAATAAACCTGGT
Source organism: Monopterus albus (assembly GCF_001952655.1). NCBI lineage: Eukaryota > Metazoa > Chordata > Actinopteri > Synbranchiformes > Synbranchidae > Monopterus > Monopterus albus. The sequence goes on along the minus strand of NW_018127972.1, from coordinate 648,411 downwards.
GAATAAAGTGACTTCATAAAGTGATTATCATCTCTGCTGTTGCTGCAGGATTGATGTGCATCGCAAGGAGAATGCAGGTGCAGCTGAGAAGCCCATCAGCATCCATTCCATCCCTGAGGGCTGCTCCGCCGCCTGCCGCATGATCCTGGACATCATGCAACAGGAAGCTAAAGACACCAAGACGTAGGTTTTAGATAACAATTTTTAAATAATTATCCCTGGCACAGTTTGTTTGTGTAGTGTTGTGTGAAATATTAATACATTTCATTTGGTTTACAGTGCTGATGAGGTTCCTCTGAAGGTTCTGGCTCACAACAACTTTGTTGGACGCTTGATCGGGAAGGAGGGACGCAACCTGAAAAAAATTGAGCAGGACACTGACACCAAGATCACCATTTCCCCGTAAGACACACACACACATATGCAATGGAGTCTTGTAAAGTGCAGAGATCAAAATCAACCTTGTGATTTAGTTTTGGTGGATAGATGGTAAGGTAAGAACCCTATCTGCATAACACATGAGTTTCTAGGCTACTCCAAGAGGCTTTGCAGCACCTGAACTAGGGAGCTAAATTGTCTTTAAAATGAACAGAGCAGTGATCAGCTGTATGTGTGCGATCTAAACAGTCTGCAGGACTTGACGCTGTACAATCCAGAGAGAACCATCACAGTTAGAGGCTCCATTGAAGCCTGCTGTCGGGCTGAGGTGGAGATCATGAAGAAGGTCAGAGAGGCTTATGAGAACGACATTGCTGCTATGAATGTGAGTCCATATGTGCGCACTCACACACACACAACAGCAACACAACATTTAATTACTTAATCATGTTTATCTCTGTTTTAAAATCGGTTTCCTTCTATTTGTCCTAATCTCTTGGCAACAGTGATTTTTCTTTTAATTTTAATATGGCATGAGAACTAAAATATCAGATTTTGCCACACGCACATGCTCCACATACCTCCACATGGTTCCTGCAGTAACATGCAGCCTTCTCCACAGCAACAGACCCACCTGATCCCCGGCCTCAACCTGGGCGCTTTGGGCCTCTTCCCCTCTTCCTCTAATTTGCCCCCACCTCCCCCTGGAAATGCTGTCGGTGGTGCCCCTTATGGCTGCTTTGGGGTAAGAATACCAGCTTTATGCAATACCTGTCTAATTCACTAGAAGGTTCTCTGGTTTCTTAAGCAGCCAACAGTGATTCCCTGTTATAGTCAAACATGTGGCCACCAAAACAGTTTTGTTCATGAAATACTAAAGAGACATAAGATCTTCAGTCTAGAGCAGCATTATGGCACCAACTGCATCCTGACATTAGGAAGTAAAAGTAATAGCATTTTGTATATCTGCTTTGTTTTGTGAGTTTGAACCAGTGTGTAGGTGTGTTTAGGAACTGAATGTGTGTGTAGTGTCAAACATGAGAAGCAGAAGTACATTGCATAAAAGAGCAAAGGCACATAATCCAGTAATTTCCATCACACCAGTGATGCAAAGTGTCACCTACTTAGTCTTCGTGCTACTTTTCCAGTTTGAGAAGTGAGTTGTTTATATTTGTATATGTTGACTCTTCTCTCCAAGTTCATAGAGCAGGGCAGTGAGCTTCTGCTTCTGTATCACACCAGAATTAAGATTTCCACCAGCTGCTCAGCAGTTACACAATCCCAAACAGATTTTCAGTTCGCATTGAAGTCTTTGCTTTGTGTGTCTTCAGGCTCCAGAGCAGGAGACAGTCCATGTATACATCCCAGCTCAGGCAGTGGGAGCCATCATTGGAAAGAAGGGACAGCACATCAAACAGCTGAGCCGCTTTGCTGGGGCCTCCATTAAGGTCTGTACTTCACCAGAGGTTTACAAGGCATGCTACATGTTGAACAGAGAAAGTACATTTTGAAATAAAAATCCTCAAGGAATTAAGAAGGCATGTCCCCTAAACGCTTCAGAATCCTGTTTTTGTCCAAGCACATTTACACTTTGTTTGATTTACTCATCACAGTCTCTCTTCTCTTCCTCATACTGTCCCAGCTGCTAAAATTCAAATGAAAGAATCTCAGAATTACTAAAAATGCTCACACACTCATTTAGTGTTGTTCTTCTACCTTTATTTTAGTTTTTACGTCACCATCGTGTGGTCAAGAAAGAACCCTCAGAATACTTGTCAAAAAAAAAAAAAGAAAATGAAAAAAGTGAATACAAAACTCAAGCTCACCTTGTAAGGAAACACCTTCAGTCTAGCTCTTCCTTCAGTCTATGTGGTCATAATGTCTTCAGTTTAAAAATACAACATGCATGTCATTTCAGAAGTAACGTGTCCAGATGACCTCCTGCTTACAGCAGCAGACTTTTTCACTCCTTTGACAATGTCAGCTTGACACTGTATGTTCCAGATCATGTTCTGCTACAGGAGAGATTACATCCTGTCTCACAATAGCATTTTTTCCCTAAAATCCAAATTATTAACAGTCCTGTTGTTTTCCCCACTCACTTGAAGCTACATAGGCACTTTAGCCTTTATATGCCTGTACAATATACCTGGACAGATCACCAGTCCATCACAAACATAAATAAATACATAGCATTTTTAATGTCATTCATTTCTTTTCTTCTTTCTTCTTCTCTCCTTTTCTTTATTTTCTCTCCTCTTCCAGATTGCCCCAGCTGAAGCTCCGGACTCTAAAATGAGGATGGTGATTGTGACAGGACCGCCTGAGGCTCAGTTTAAGGTAAACACTAACAAGACATTTCCCGCTGATTAACATTTCATCTCAGCTCAGACAATAATACAATGGATTTGTACAATAGTGCAGTTTGTTATGAAACTCTTTGTCGGGGTCCTACAGGCTCAGGGTAGAATCTACGGCAAGCTGAAGGAGGAGAACTTCTTTGGCCCAAAGGAGGAGGTCAAACTGGAGACACATATCAAGATGGCTGCAGCCGCTGCAGGAAGGGTCATTGGAAAGGGAGGCAAAACGGTAAGCAGCCTGAACCTTACACTTCAGTGTCCCTTTCCTGCATGGCATGCTTTCATTGCTATAGTGAGAATTGTGTCCATAAAGTGTTTTTAACACATAGCTCTCAACTTCAGAGGCCGCCCTCTGCCTTTTTTGCCACCAAGCTCACAACATTCTGCCATGAGGTCGTCGTTCTCTCCTTATGCACCAAAAATTTGTGTCTCCAGGTGAATGAGCTGCAGAACCTGACAGCAGCTGAGGTAGTGGTCCCCAGGGAACAGACACCTGATGAAAATGACCAGGTCATCGTTAAGATCAATGGACATTTCTATGCCAGCCAGGTATTTCTCCTACGGAGTTTCCTCATCACGCTTTAGAATATAACTCAAGAGTCAATAAGAATTTAAACATATCCCATGAAAACTTACAGCCATATTTGACCAACAAACAGATGAATATTTATTATTGTCAAACTATACTGACATTGTCAGATAATCTTTGTCATTCCAAAGTTATCACTTCTTACTAGCCTAAAAACCTTTTGAACAACTGACATAATGGCAGACGCCTTCTAACCAGCATCTACTGTCAATTAGTGGCATATTGAAGTAACATTCGAATCTGTGGCTAGTTACTATCAAATACAATGCTGTAAAAATTAAATACTGTAACAATTTTAGGGCTATGCTTGCTATGTTAACTAAGGCTAATATGTAGCTGTGGCTAACTCTGCTAGCTAAAAAAAAAGACTTCTCTTGACAGGCATTTCTTTGTTACATAGCAGACCATTTATCATCAACTGTTTATGCAGATAATACTTAAATACATCTTTCTTGTTGACCTTACATATACAGTATTGTAATTTGCTCTAACATCATCTTTCTTACATGTATTCTCTTGACCATTTGTAGCAAGCTAAACACACTATTTACACACAGGGCTCTATTTTCATGAGCCTGGTATCACAGCACAAAGCACATTCAAGTGTGCCCTGCCCACTATGCTGGGGAATGGCAAGTGCACTCTGGTATTATTTTGGCTAGCAGTCTAGATTTCAGTCTAGATTTCCCTGTCTTAATTAGAAAATGAGTGAAATAGTAATCCACTTAGTCTTCATAGTCATATTCATATAGCAAAAAAACAAAACAAACCAAAAATCAGTCTTTTTTTTGCCTGGCAAGCCATAATTGGAATACAACTTTTTGCCTGCATGAATCAAAGGAGAGAAACCACTGTTATGCACTATGTGACTTCATGGAGCCTCATGGAGTTGATATGGCAAAATGTTATAACAGTGGCTAGTAATAGATGTGTAATATCAGAATCAATAATACGACATATTAATAACATTAAAAGAGTTGTGTTTCTGCCCCCCTGGCAAATACAAGTCCAGTATTCACTCAGTTCTATCTCTGTTTTGCTCTCCACTAACTTTGTTTACTCGTTGATGCTGGTACAACTAAAAGACACATTTTTCAATTTTCATTTTGCCACAAACCACTGTCATCTCTCCAGCTGGCACAAAGGAAGATCCGGGACATCCTGACCCAGGTCAAACAGCCACAGAAAGGTGGGATGGGCGTGGGCCCTGGCTCTCAGCCTCAGGGCTTCACAGAGATGGGCAGTCCTATGCAGGGACTGACTCAGGACCACCAGCCACGCAGGAAGTGAGGATCCCCACACTCTTCTCCACCGTGGGGTACCCCTACTCGACAAATGGACAGACAGACGGAGACACATGCATGGACGGATAGACGGACAGATACAGGAGAGCAACACACGGACCCAGCGATAGACAGGGAGAGATATAAAGAGGGAGGGAGTACGCCCGATAGCCAGAGAGAAAGATAGGCATTTAGAGAGCAAGAGAGGTAAAATCAAAAGATGAATAAAAAAGAGGAGTACGATTTAAAGAAACTTCAGTACTGAGACCAGATGCCAGGCCAGAAGAGAGACTGACTGAAGATGGAGGGATAGAGGAAAGGTGGGCTGGAAAGAGGGAGAGATGGTGTCATCCCAGTGTGTCTTGGTAGGGCTGCAGTCAGCTCCTCATCTGTTGTGACCTTAACTGATCCTGGATAACATAGGTTTAACCAACATGGGCTGCAGTATTCATCATGTAAGGATGGAGCCTTGCTGTTGTTGTTGTTTACACCTATCCAAAGGGGTTGACACCCGCAGCAGAGGGGAGAGGCTGGCTGGACAGGTTTGTTTCCTGAGATGCACCAGCAGGCTCTTTTTGTTTCTCTGTCTCCCTCTAAAGACCTCTCCAACCATCTTCAGTCAGTCCTATATTTTAAGGGTGGTTTTTTTAAACATAGAGATACTATATGTATAGAAATGTTTTATTCAGAGCTATTATTGAGAGAATGCAGTGAAGCAGGGCTGGGAGAGGGAGCATGGAATCCGCTGCAGCGGCACAAGGGGATAGGTTACAGGTCTGGTGCTAGCCCACCCACCTCTAGCCCCTTAGCCAGTGAGAGTCCAGAAGAGGGGCCGCAGATGTTAACACTGCTCTTTAAAGACCTTTCCAAAATAATGGAAAAAGAAGAAAATATGAGGTTGTAAATATATAATCTTCATGTAAACCTTAATAGCTGCTGTGTCTGGCCATCTGGCTTTTTATTAAAGGGGTCTTCTATACATTTCCCAGTCCCTTGTCTATGATATGTAGCATAATGAAGCATATATTGAGGCCAGGAGCTGGGGAGGCATTGAGCTCCCCCCTCTACTTTTAGCTGTGTGACGGAAGGCGCAGCAAGAGACAGTAAGAGGTGCAGAGGTCGCAGCTGGTCCTGCAGTTCTATTGCAGCGGCTTAGCTCACACATGTGATATCATTATAAAACAACTTTAAAAGAACAGCCAGCAGCTATGCTAGCTGGCTAGCGGCCCGCACCTTAAATGGCATATTTTATATATATTATATATATATGATATGTGAGTTAGCCCGGCCCCTCAGGTGAATGTACTAATGGCAGCATGTCAGATGTGAGGTTTTGCTACATCTGTATGAAATATTCCTGCAATGACAGACAGACAAGGTGTGTCTGAGCCTTTCTGCTCACTGCAGTGCTGGACACTCAAAGCCAGCCTTGGTCAGGATGACTTTCTTCCCAGAAGAACAGTGGGTTCTTAGGCCAACCCTGCATTAAAGTCATCTTTGTTTCTTGCAAACAGGGCCTTAATGCTTATAGTAACAAAGGAAGTCTCAGAGGGACCTTGGCTGAGTGCAGGAACCAAAAAGGCAAAGCATTTCAAAGTGCCTTGCCTTGAGCTCAGAGAAGGTAAAATCAATTTACAGGTGAGCTGCTTCCTTGTTCTCTCTCCCAGTCTGCGTAAGGCCTGTGGGCGGAGCCTCCAGACCCTGCCATCATATGATAATGAGGGGCGGGGTCTATGCCTGGATGCTCTTGCCAAGATTAGAACAGATTAGATAAGAAATGAAAAGGAAAAAACCTACCTCAGGGTAAAGTTACCTCAGTATTCCTACCTTTTATTTGCTTGCTGGTGTTTTATATAAGAAGAAAAATAGAAAAGAAAAGCTGATAGTCCTGAATATTTTTTATTTTTTTAAGGAAAAAAATTATAATTTTTTTAGGTATTGTCTTGTTGCTTTGGTTATTTTTTTCTGTTTTTCCCCCCTTTTTTGTGATGTCTGATGATTGAATGAGTTCAGGATGATGACGAGGCAGTTTTTTTCCAAAGCAGAGAATGAGAGAATGCTGGTCTAGAGAGGAAAAGGGCGGAGTGCCCTGTTGCCTGTTTGTTGTTGTTGTTGTTGTTGTTGTTGTTTTTGTTTTGTTTTTTAGGAAAGAAAACACGCTTTCTGTCTCCCTGAAGTGTGATTGGAGCAGCTGTTGTCTAAAACTGAAAGTTGGCCAATGGGGAGTGGTATTAACTTGAGAGGGGGTCCTAAAGTACACGTGGTGATCAAACACATGATGGGTGTCTCTTTTTCCTCACCTGGTAATGTCAGAGGGGGTGTTACCAATGATTTTTATAATACAGAATGACTGACACATTCAGACAACCTCCTCTTCAGGTCATATTAAATCACTGCGACTCCCTTTTCTTGTGGCCCAGTGCCCTGAAGGACCCTCCTCTGCTGCCTTATTGTAATGACATTGTCATGAAATGCCAAACATTATGAGAAGGCTTTAAGTGTTCAAAATAACAAGATCTTTATCATGGGCAAAGAGGACACGTGAAAGCGAGGTTTCAAGCCAAATTTCACCCCGTCTTTTGTTATCTTTCTCCCCTGGAAGTTGGGAACATGTAGTGGTCCATCTACAGCATAACTGTACATGGAGACGGGGAGGACATTCTGCCTACGCATACTCTACCTGAACTAGCTCTGGCTTCTCTGAATGTGAATATTTATTACCTGTGCACTTACCACGACACCTCAGATGCTCCCTGTTGGCCACACATGTGCTCGGTGTGTGCGTGTGGTTGTGAATGTAAATGCTAGTATGTGTGCGTGTGTGTGTGTGTGTGGTTTTAAATGTTCATTTTTGTCAGGGGATGGGGTTGGTCGAAACTTAAAAAAGCAGAAAAAAGTAGGACGAGAACCTATGGTCCTCCATTTGTATTCCAACTGACCAAGGAGGGAGAAATCCAAGAACCTTTTAAAAAAAATGGAAGCAAAAGGGAAAAGCAAGAGAGTTTTAAAAACAACAGTAACAAAGCTGAGTAATAAATTCAGGCCTGTACATAATACGTTAAAACTGGCGATCACAATACTTTTGTATTTTTGGAGAAAAAAAAGTATTTAAAAAATCTGAATGGGAAAAGCTATTGAGAGAGAAGGCATTGCACCAAGGACACTGCCAGATAACTCAATCTTTTTAATGGCTCATCTCTGCTCAGTGATGTACTACAAAAAGCCTCTTCTGTTGTGTCTATGCTTCCATTTTTTTTTTCAAGAGGTGGTATCTTCACAGCTCAACACAGCTGTCCTGTGTCAGGTTTCCACCTCTGTCAAACCATAGAGCTCTGTTCACAACCACCAAGACACGCTATTTAGGATTCACTATTCAGCCTGCAACCATTTGATTTGGTTAGAATTCGTGTCTTTTATTGGATTGGTTTAGTTTAGTTTTGACAATACAGCAAGCTTCATCTGAACATGACATCTGGGGACTTAATGTTGCACTAATTGATGAAATATGTCGACAACGTCAAACTATTGAAATGAATGAAAACCTCTTGCGACACCTGATGCAAAAAAGTGGAGAGTGAAGGGAAAAAAGGAAGGAAGGATAGAAGGAGGGGAGAAAGGAGGACAGGTGGGCAGACATTTGTGATGGAGTGTAGTGAGAACCCTCTTTCTTTGTTGATCAACAACCAAATTTTACCATCTTCTTATTTTTCCCTTCTTTTTCCTTCCACCAAACTTTCTCTTCATTCATTTTCTTACCTTCTGTACTCCAGTAAAAGCATGACATGTTTTTATTTACTTTTATTGGGGGGTGGGGGGTGGGGGGCAGGGTCTTCATTTTTGGAGTGGGCGGGAACGTCAGGGTCCCTCGCCCTCTCTTGCGCTGGTCTCCATTGTGTTCGTTTTGCTCACTTCTGTTCAAGACCTTTCAATTTCTGACTTTAACCACATTTTTTTTCCCTATTTGATGTTCTGACTCTCTTTTTGGAAAAATGATAATAGTTTAATTTGATATTGTTTTTGTTTTTGTTTTTGAATGCACAAATCTATTAACACAACAGCTACTAAATACAACGAGCTACTAACATGTAGGTCAGTACATGACAGTAACTGTGCCAAACACACAGGAAGGAAGGGGGAAAGTCCAAAATGCAGTACAGAGCCATTCTGAGCAAATAACTTGCAATACTGAGCTCAAGGTCTTAAGATAATTTCAGTAGTATTTTGGAGTGTAAGTCACTACATTCAAATGGTGGTATCTCATCTTGGAACTGAACTCTTCACATCTTGTTTTGTGCAGTAGAGACAGTAAGAGACGATGCATTTTAGAGTTGTTGTATCCACACATGAAGAAAACACACCATGCTACCTGTGGCAGTAAGAACAGCTCACGTGAACCTCAGTCTGCATCCAGAAATCAGTAGATGTTTCTTAGGTTTCCTTTGGTTTTCCTGTTTCTGCTGTGAGGAAATATTTCGGGGCTCAAAAGTGAACACTGTACTTTATGCAAGTTAACTGATCAGATAGTGGACAGAGTATGTCCGAGTGAGGAGCCACTCAGTGTAAAAAAAAAAAAAGAAAAAGTGAAAAATATTGCCACACACTAAAATGCAAGCTTATTTTAAGACTGTTTAATAGACCACACCAGTGCATGGTTTTACCTCATTTACCACAATTCACTACTTCAGACCATTTTCAAAACATATGTACAAAAAAATTCTAGATCATGGATTTCAGTTAACATGGCCTGATTGACCTGTTCAGGGGCCCAAGGCAAAATAATTTGATACCGGGCCCCCACTGGGCACCTCTTTGCTGGGAGCTCTCTGCTGCAAGGGTGGAGTTGATATTCCCTGCAAATTCCTTTGTTTATATTATAAAAGAATATGCTGTGAGTGGGCAGACATTCACTGCTATTGTCCTTTTATTTAAACATTAGAAGCTTGGAAAATCAGACCCATAACTGTCTTGCTTGGTTTCTTGTTTGTAGCAGCAGAGCACAGCTTTGTTTGACAAACCTTACAGTATGTAGCTCAGCCCTGACAGACAGAAAACAGCTCTTGTGAGAACAGTTGAGGTTGCCATAAAATAGTACAAGCTCCTCCATGTGTATCCCTCATCCTTCACAGTAAATGGGCTAAGCCTTGAAAAAATTTTAAACAAATCTGAGATCTAGCAGAGGGACATGCTACCAAGACAAAACAACAGAGCCTCTCGACACATAACTAGGAACGCTACCTCAAAATATAAGTAAACTCAGCTAGAAGATTGTTTTTTTAATTATTATTACAAACAGACAAGGCAAACAGACAGACATGCTGACAAAAAAGATGATCAGTTTATGTTACAGTCACTATTTCTTTCTTTTTCCACTCTTGACTTTAATTTATTTTTTTGGTGTTTGAAATGGGACTGTAAAAATAAACTAATTAAAAAAAAAACAAAAAGGAAAAAAAAATCCAATATGGACACATTGTGGTGCAGGGTGACGTGGGGTGATGGCAGCTGGAACGACGGTTTTCTTTACAAGTCAGGCAGGATTTCCAGTGCCCTGTTTGGTCTGGGTGTGGACAGTAACAGTCTCTTTTTTCCAGTTTAACTGTTCAAAACTGATTCTAGTCACAAACCTCAAGTTGAATCGCAGCTTGACAGCTGCATATTTTTGACCTGCCGCCACCGCTAAAATTACCCACAATCCTCGGTTAGCTCCAGTCTGCAGCTCCACTTCCCCTATATGTGATTTCACCTTCTGAATCAAGGGGCACGTCTCGTAACCGTGTAATTGTTTTGTACATCTACCTCTTAGGGAAAAAAGGTAAATGGTATTTTTCCCCCCAAAATGACACAAAAATAGCAAAAAAAGAAAAAGTTGCTTGAGAGAAAAATAGGTAAGTGAATAACTGGCTAGCAGCATCTCCATATACTGTAGTTGATAGTCTATTAAAGGAAAAATACTTTTACTTCCAAAGATGATTTTTGTTTTTGAAAATATTATTAAATGGATAATGAATTGAAATGGGGAGATAAGCTTAACACCAGTTTTTTCCTTTAAAAAACCCCAACAAGCATGAGATTTCTTTATCCAATTTATATTTTGTTTGTTCATTTCATACACTTTTTAAACTTCAAAATAGTCATGTTAAATTTAGTTTGACTTTTACTTTTTCTCATTTTATGACAGCAGATTGTATCTCTTGTATTTGGGTGCATTTAGCATTTTCTTTCTCCCTGTGAAAAGCCTACAGTTAGAGCACCCTGCAAGGACCTGCTACAATGATCGATGATCGATGTTCACTTTTAATAAGTCATTTGAAAAAGGAAATGGACCTGTTGTTTTAGCTGACTGTGTTGCTGCACGTGGAAGGAGAGAGGCCCTGGATAATGTTTGTCCTTTTCATGCTGCCCTGAGATAGCTTCAGCTAGATTAATCTGAGCTGGAGTCAGCCACAGCACAGAAAAATAAAGTCTGCATGTACGCCAATTGAGACTCATTGCAAACGTCCCAGCTGCTGAGATGCAGTGTAAGAGGGGCCGAGCCTCCCTCCTTCAACCACGTGGCACCACTGGTCTTCACAGTGTATGGACTTTCACCCTCTGCCTGCCTGATTCCTTTAGTCCTCATCAACACTTGTTTTAAACTCCTTGTAAACAAAACAACATAGATATGAATGTGTTATTAAAAGATGAGAAAATGGGCCCTCTTGTCTCTTCGTGGTCTTTTTTGGTTTATATACAATTTAGAATAATCTATTAAACGCCTTTGATCAAGGGCAAAGTGCACCAAAGAAAAGCGGATGTCAAAATAGAGCAATATATCCACAAATCACAACCTAACAGCCAAACCATGGGTAAGGCCTGGACTGGGCTACTTTTTAATGTTACCCAGTGGTGAGAAGGAATAATGTACAAATACTTCATTACTGAGGTTGATTTTTCAGGTATCTGTACTCTGCTTGAGTTTTTATTTATCCTGAGAACTTTATAGTTTTACTCCCTACATTTTAACATGAATATCTGTCTTTTCTACTTTCTACTATCTTCAAATCAGGCTCTTATTGTTGGTTTTAATACATTTGAGGAGAATTATTAATTATTCTGCAGAATTGTGCTTCCTTCCCAACACTGACCAATTTTCATCCTAAAATGGATGGAGCTATAACACACTGAAAAGACAATCCCATGGTGTATCTACCAGTGCATACACAAGACAGATGTAAAAAGGCTGTAAAAGATGTAACAGGACAAAAAAAGGGAAACTCAAATGTGGAAAGGCAGCTATTAAATCTATATTCCGTTAGGGTAGGAACTACTAGCAACATGGATGAAAGTGAACCAGATAGCACTATTGATGGAGCAGACTGAAAACAGCAAGACATTTCTTTATACAGTAGGCCTATACATGGACATATATCAGCACTGCAGGGCCGATTTTCAGACCCAGAAGGGCATGTCTTGTAGCAAAGAACTTTGAGAACCAGCTACTGCTGAGGCTGAGCAAAATATTTTGGTAGTTTGGTGATGTTATGGGAATTTCTAACAAGAGGTTTAATTAGAACTGAAACGTCTTATCCTTACTTAATGTAAATTTTACACACACACACATACAGTATATATAGTTTGAAGTTAGAATGGTTTAATAGTCTTGGAAATATATAAATCTGATGTGAGGTTCAATTAGGTTGCACAGAAACAGCTGGTAGAAATGTCCTTTAAAGAACTCACTAATAATGTAGATTGTGTTGGTAACTGAATTTTTTGACACTGTATAAATGTGAAGCAAGAAAACTTAGAGCCGCATGTATTTCATCTTCTATAGTTGTTTTCTGTAACTAAAATATCTTGTTATTTTCATTTACATAAAAATATCTTGTTATTTTTATGTAAATGATATCATTTTCTTTATATCACACAATGCTTGATATTTATTTTATTTTTCTTTATCTAAGGTTCCTTTGAGTGTTGAACAATTAACCGTATATAGCATAATATACACACAAAAAGAACATTAAGGCTTGTAGTTAATTATTCTGTAACTATGACTATATTGTCATTATCATTCAAGCTAAGTTTCAGTTGAAGTGAAACATTTCATTCCCAGATTTATGAATTATGTTCCTGTGTAACTTCAGTAAGCAGGCTAAGCTGCAGGGTTACTATCATTTAATGGTAATGTTGAAATAAATCACTTTAAACCACTTGTGTGCTTTCTAAAATGTGAGCTACTGAGCCAGTTTACATTAGGTGTATTTTTTGCCTTGACCACTAGAGGGCATCATGTTAACAGGCAGGGACATGGTGAGGGCTTTACATTGAGGGAGAACTCCCCTTGTGGTGTGAACTGACACAACAGCTCTGTGTTGATGAGCTGGTTTATTATTATAGGGATTAGTGTTTATGAACATCGTGTAACATCGATTAACCTTTTTGCTGTTAGCTGTTATGCTTGGCATAGCTACAACTGCAAAAATATAACTGCAAGAACCTGTCATTTACTTTTAATTTCACATATTTTATTTATGGAACAACGCATTTATTTAAAAAAGAATCTGTTTTTCAGCACTGCCTTTTACAATCCCAAGCTGAAACAGCAAGTGTCAACAGTTTTACATTCCGGTAACACAAAATCTAAACCCTAAGTATTACTAACAGTCAGTACCAAGGTCATGAAATAGATGTCATTGCCTAATAAATGTATCTATTAATTTGATGTTTAGTATAATCAAGATGCTGTAAGACAGACTGATGTTTATGTAGAAAACAAGCTTCTAAATTCAACCTAAATCAAAATACAAGCTGATTTTCACAGATCTCCATATAAACTCTGATGTGCCTTCTCATCATTTCCTGAGACCAAAATCTCAGATATGGAACATCAAAGTGGACTGAAGACATATGTCTCTGACTCTGTAAACTTTCACATAAATCCAGAGGAGTGCTGGAATGAATGGTGTAGTGGATTCAGCTGAGGAAAAGGATTCTGGGTAGAACCAGGCTGTCCTCTCCTGGGATCTATTGGGACCAGTGTAGAGTCTATCCTAGTAATGTTCCAGCCTTGCTGTGCATTTATCTTCTGGTGAAATCCACAAGACAGATGCACAGCTGAGTCTAAATGCCCATTGCATTGTTTTCTATGCTAAAAGATAATCTACCTTGCTCCAGATTTGCTGTATGAGGATCTGATTAAAGGTAAAAACAATCATGGTGTAGCTGTTGACAGAGGAGCTCTCTATCAACCAGTCAAGATCAGGTAATAAAGAAGACTCTTAATTATGTAATTTGTTATTGTGCTTGGTTGCTAATCTGCCCTCACTATCAGGGCAGCTTCTAGTTCAGGTGCGCTGTATCTTTGTTAAAGAGTGCTCACACTAGAAAATGCCTTAGAAAGATTCATTTAAGCAGCCTCCTAAATATTTGATTCTATGTAGAAGCTGAATGAGACTACGCACGGCCAGGTAGTGAACTACTGTAGCTGGGAAAAGGTAGAGTATATCTATAATAGACGTGAGAAAATATCTGACATTTTTATGCAATAAATCTAGAAACGACAGTTTTGAACTTGAGCACAAATCAGTAACATGAGGGAGTGTTTCTTTGTACAGACTGGTAGTGTGTGTCCAATAATGAGATAATGGCATGCCACAAAATGACTTTCTTTCATTTGATTTCAGAAATTAGTACCACACATTTACCACAGAGATCATTAATCGGAATAAAACAGTATGTACAAGGCAGCTGTGGTTCATGTGGTAGAGTAGGTCATCTCCTAATTGTAGCATCAACTGTTTGAACCCTGGCTTCTCCAGTCTATTGATGAAGTGTCCCTGAGTAAGAAACTAATCCCCGATCTGTGAATGTGTAGACAAGCGCTACATAACCATAAGACGTAATTATTCATTTCAAAAGAGGTTGCCTGCAACTACTGTGATTTGCAGCTGAAGTCATGATGTCACATCTGGACTCTGTCCCACTAGTTTCTGTAACTCAGTGCAATCTCTCTTTCAACATTTCTTTCATTGGTCTCTCTAAAAAATGAGATGTGTTGCTGATGTTTACTCTCTGTATTCTGTTCTATGTAATTGTGTGTAATGACATAAATCACCTCAAATACAACAGTTTCTATAAGAATTTGAAACCTATGCATTTAAAGAAAATGTTATCCATAAAACTCACAAGTGCTTTCTTCTAAAATAGTTTGTTCACTTCCATTGTTCCATAATCTCTGTTGTCTCTAAATGTCTACAGAGTCTATCTGTCCTGCCACAGACAGGTCTGGAATAGTTGCAACCATTTGCATCATTTATGGGCTCACTTGTTCTGTCGATTTCACGTTGGCTCTAGATAGCTAGAGCCAAACTAGATACATTTTTGCATCTATTCTGAGTTCCTGAATAATAATTTTGATGAAGATATCTGTTTTTTGGGGTTATTTACTGATTTGGCTCTATTAACTGATAGAGAGCCTTTAAAACTAAAAGCTCCCTTGAATGTGTTTGTGATTGAATGTTAACGTGTTTACGCTGCTATGTATTCACGTGAGGACATCTATATTCGGCTTTAGAGTGCTTGTGTTTCCTGTCACTTTGCAGCCCTCTGGTTCTCATCCTTTGCAGGGTCGCCTCCTGGAAACATGTCTGGATTCTCTGTCAGTGTGGCTCGCACTTTCTTCTTCTCTTTAAACCTTCCAGAGTGGGACACTTTGATGTGGCGGCCTTTGCTGGCCGTTGTTTTATCCACAATCCTTTCCAGGCGGGCATCCAGCTGGGAGTCAAGGTCCACGTCCTCTGCATGGGCAGCAGCTCCGGTTGTTGGCCCTGACCTGTGTTGATCAGTGGTGGCATTGGAAACAATCTCTGCTGGGATTTCATACAGAACCTTGGGCTGGGACTTTTTTCTCCTCAGGAAAGTCATTTTCCACCAGCCTGAAGAAGGCTCTGCCATGATGGGTGGAGATGGATGGAGGGCTGAGGAGAGGGAAGAAGGGATAAAAAGAAGGTAAAAAAGGCAGGCTGGATACAAGAAAAAAGTATTAAGTAAAACTGCAACACACATACACATGTATGTGCACCTGACTGTCTTTATATGAATGTCTATGTGTGAGCACCTTCACTATGGACAAAAGTATTGGGACACACCTCTTCGCTACGCCTATTGCCACAGGTGTATAAAATCAAACACCTAGCCAGGCAGTCTTTATTTACAAACATTTGTGAAACTAAATGGGTCATTCTGAAGAATTCAGTGACTTCAAGCGTGCTACTGTGATAGGATGCCACCTTTGCAATAAGACAGCTTGTAAAATTTCATCCCTGCTGGATATTCCACAGTCAACAGTAGGTGGTATTACTGGAAAGTGGAAGTGTTTGGGAACAACAGCAACTCAGCTATGAAGCGGAAGAGTTCCAAACTGGCATTAATGTAAGCACAAAAACTGTGCGGCGGGAGCTTCATGAATCGAGTTTCCATGGCTGAGCAGCAGCATGCAAGCCTCACATCACCAAGTCCAATGACAAGCGTCAGATGGAGTGGTGTTAAAGAACACCGCCACTGGACTGTGGAGCAGTGGAAAGTGTTCCATGGAGTGAAGAATCACACTTCTTTGTTTGGCAGTCAGATGGGCAAGTCTGGGTTTGGCGAATGCCAGCATAATGTTACCTGCCTGACTGCATTGTGCCAACTGTGAAGTTTGGTGGAGAAGGGATAATGGTATGGGGCTGTTTCTCAGGGTTTGGGCTAGGCCCCTTCCTTCCAGTGAAGGGCAGTCTTAATGCTTCAGCATACCAAGACATTTTAGCCAACACTATGCTTTCAACTTTGTGGAAACAGGTTTAGGAGGCCCTTTTCTATTCCAGCAAGACTGTGTACCAGTACACAAGGCAAGGTCCATAAAGACATGGATGAGTTTGGAGTGGAAAAACTTGACTGGCCTGCACAGAGCCCCGACCTCTACCCCATTGAACACCTTTAGGATTCACTGGAATGGAGATTGTGAGCCAGGGCTTCTCGCTCAACATCAGTGCCTGACCTCATAAATGCTCTACAGAATGAATGGGCACAAATTCCCACAGAAACACTCCAGAATCTTGTGGAAAGGCGTCCAAGAACGGGGGGGGGGTGTGGCAGGGCAGCTCCATATTAAAGTCTATGTATTTGAATGCAATGTCATTAAAGTCCCTGTTGGTGTAATTGTCAGTCGTCCCAATAGCGTATCAAACCATCCATGACGCTGTTAATATTTCAGTGTAATTCAATACTCTCATGTTACTGTGTCAGTGTGTCACACCAGTTTTTGTGTGCATGTGTGTTGTTGTGTGTCCTGGAGGGAAATAGGAACATGTTGGGGACCAGGCTAATAGATAAGTGCATGTGTGTGTATGTATACCTGTACATGTTTGTGTGTCAGAACACTTTCTATAGAGCTGGTCAAGCTAATCTTTCATGACTTTTTATTCAGCTTCTCACTTTCTCTAAGAATACTTGTACAAACACAATGATTCACCGAAACAGATGGTCGAATGTATGTGAACACCCGAACCTTAAACTTGTGATTACACCATTATGGTTGAATATCTCATTGGAAAACCATGGGTATTAATCTAATGCTATAACAGCCTCAGTTCTTCTTTCCACCAGATGTTGGAACATTAGCTGCAGGAATTTGCTATCACATTCAGAGCATTAGTGAGGTGCAACACTGATGTTGGATATGGCCTGGATTTTATAGGGACATGTGCATGCATATGATTCACATCATTTTCATACTCATCAAACCACTCAGTGATCCCTCATGTCCTGTGGATGGGGGTACTGTCATCCTGGAGGAGACCACTCACTTATTCAGGGTCTTCCTTTAATTTGTCACCCGTGTATATAATGTAAGTGATTATTGCTATACATGTATTTTTGGTTATTTAGCCTTAAGTCATGAATGTATGCTTAATGTGAGACCATTAACAGTATAAGTAGCCAACAATAAGCAAATTAAAGCACAAGGGGACTTTAACTATAACAGAGACGGTGAAAAATATTAAAAATGAGAAATGTTCCACCAACATTAAGACTCGCACTATAGATAGCTGTTCCATTATCTGGGCTTCAAAAAGATCAGCATCTAACAACTCTCCCAGCTGGCACACAAACTGGACGCAGGTCAGCTGCTGGTTACCTTTTGGCCCCAGGGCAAGTTTTTACAGCAGCTGAGCAAACAAACTAGACCACATTGTGTTATTGTGTCTTGTCTTCTCTCTCATGACATGATATGATCAGCTAACTGATTGTTGTGGAAGTACCTTTGTTCCTTTTGATGTAGGTTCTATACAAATTAAAGTGAGTATCGACTTTCTAGCTGCTGTCTTTGAAGGCCTTTCAGTGGTTTCAGTGGATGGGGAAATGGGTTACAGCCATTTTGTTAGAAGATTTGAAAAAAATGTCAGAAGTGTTTATTATTTGGTGTCATGTCTGGTTGGTGCACCTGCTGGGTCAGAATAAACTGCCAGTGGTGGCCACATGTTTTCATGGATGACTGACATTGCTAATACTTTATCATTTAACATACTCTAACAGTATGACCTGGTTGCTTAAGTTTCAAAACAACATCAGGTGAATGTGCAGCAGAATTAGCATCACTGTGTGACTGTGGGAACTGATGAAGGAGAGAGCCAACAGCAACAACATGATGCCATTTGTGGTCCAGATTTAGTACATCTAGCAATGCAGTCACAGACACAGTAATAAAGGAAAAAGAGCGACACATCATATATTACTCTTCGATTCAGTACGTCTCAAAATAGGCACTTGAGTCATATGAATGAATTTCAGATCTTGTTTCATATACTACAGAAAAGTGAAACTTGACACAGTTGCCATACAGTAGATTTAGCAAACCCCAATGTTGGTCGCAATGGATTTTGTTGTGCCACCTGAAGAATAAGTTCATGTACTCATCACTCTCACTATTCCTCAGTATTATGAGATGATATGTAGTAAAATCGTAATTTAAATGCACTTTGTTGCTGACAGAGAAGTATCACTGTAAGATCTAGAGAAATCTAAGGAATTTAGGTTTTAAAAATGTGGAGTTCAGGAGGAATTGTGTGGTCTGTGCTTTATGATATTAACATTAAACATGATGATATGTTTTTAAAAATAGCAACTGTTTTTCAGAAATAATTCTGGACTCTGTCTTACAGGAGAAGAATTGCAGAGAAGGGCTCATCACCTGAACCTGACCAGAGATCAGTAAGTACCATTAGATCCTTCTTGTCTGCTGTATTCATGGGGTAGGACTGGATAAGTCTGATTTCTTCCTACTCCATTCAAGCATGTACTAGGTATAAGCACATTGATATTGGATTAGCATTTGTTGGATATGTGTAAAATTATGTGTGTTGACATATCAACTGTCTTTACATGCTTGAAAGAATAAATCAAATCAAATCAAATAAAAAAAATCAAAAAGATTCTTTACAATATTGTTCATCTCCTGTCTGGCTGGTGTCAGTTGTGTGGCAACTAGTACAAGCCCCTCAGGAAATGCAGAGCTCACCGGCCTTTCTTTCTGCATATGCCATTACCAGCATGGTAATCCTGGTCTGCTGGCTGGTCCATCACTTCGGTCCAGACTGAAAGCTACTGCAGAGATTGTCATGATGTTTTGTAGAGACATTCCTCAGAGGACAGACCTTACTGCTTTACCTCTAGCACCATAATGTGGTTGACTTTTTTAATCAACTATCTGAACAACTAATAGATGTATGGCCATAACATTTTGTATGTGTCCAGAGGAAGACCCATTGTAGCATTAGTGATCTTCATCTACCACCAGCAGGTCAATGTTACAGTGCAGTGTTTTAGCATCTGTGGATTGTCATAACAGTTTGTACAGTTATCCATGGTGCCAAGATGATGAATCTTAAACACAATGGCATTACTTGCACTGAGGGGACTGAAATTTGTTTCCACACTTACAGTGTGGGGACTCTGCCTTCCTCCTGGGGCTTGTGTCCATAGTGTAATTCACTGAATTTTGGGGTGAAGACTTGATTTAAGGTTAGGGTGAGGACTTCAGGAAATGAACGTAAGGAGTAATCAATTGTTGTCATTTCTTACAGGTAGACCTAACAGAATATATTATGCTGGGTCAAACTAATGTCATTTAAAACTCCTGATATACCAACTGCATTAAAATCCTATGGGCCAAATGTGTCCACTCACATTACACACTCACTGTGTTGTGCAATAGCACAGTCTTCCCTTCCATTTGGAAAGCCTCATATATTCTGCCATTAAAGTGTTTGCATATGCACATATAAAACTGATTAAATAGAAGATGTTGTGTTTAGAGAATCTGGTTCATGTCCAGACTAAACCTGCTAATGCACATTGTAGGGTATATTTATGCATTAAGAAAGTGTTGCTGCTGTGTAATTTTGTGATCTGCAGTAGCTGCCATGTTAACATTAACCTGCTAACCAGCCATGACATGCTAACTAGCCTGTCACAGTATCTCCTCCAGCATCCTTGTATTTTCCTTTCTACTGGGCCGTGCACTCCCCTCTGAATTTTTTATTGTACTTAATATATTTCAATAAAACGTTTTATTCAAGATGGTTCTTCCCATCAGTTAGAGCGCAAGTTTGTTATCCTGGTCATTTATTGGTCAACAATTTATTGGTGTATTTACACCATCAACCACTGGCTTATCTGCCTGCACACTACGTCTGTGGAGCAGTTTATATTTGACAGAGGAGGTTATATAAAGGTTCATGGTGCAACATGGATAATAAGTAACAATAGCTTCCTCCATTTTGGATTTTCTGGTTCTTTATTCCTTTGGAAATCTGCAGTGTCAAGATTCAGAATTCACTGAAGGTGATCTTGACATGAAAAATGTCTGCAAATGTACTTTTTGAGTTAATCTATGCATCTGTTTATCTGAAACTTTGAGGTTAACCTGCTCTAGAGCACTGTAGGTGTAATAGTTCTGGGATCAAAGTAAGAACCATTCTGATCCCCAGAGAGCTGAAGCTGGATCAGTTAAAGAACCATGGGCTGTGGTTCAGATGAGGACATGCCTTTTTGAGTCTTCAAAGTCCAAAATGCTGCAAACATGTTCTTAACTCAAGGATTGTGTGTAAGATGAAGCATGATTATGTAACTGCAAAGCTACAAAGGTGTGACTTTAACAGACCTCTATTGTTTAGTGACCTAGATACAATGCTTGTCTTTAACAAATAGCCTGCCCATTGTATGTACCCACACCTCACCGACACCATTGTGTGCCACATGTATGAAAAGACAAAAAGTACAACTAAAAACTGATGTAGTCAAACCATCCCATGGCTTATTCTCCTCTTGATATGGACGTGCTTCTGTAGTATGACTTAAGTAAATATCTTGGTAAGATCTTGACCACTGTTTTGTGCCAAATGAGCAAACACATTGACTTGTGTGTGCTTCGTGTAGGTTTATCCAGTGGTGGAAGAAGTATCCAGGTCCTTTAATTAAACAAAAGTATTTAAAAACTCAATTACAAATAAAAGTTCAACATTCAAAATCACATTTAAATAAAAGTACAAAAGTTTTATCGGCTAAAATATATTTACATTTTCGGTAAAAGTGCTATTAGTGCAGTAAAATGTCCCCTGTAACCAATATATTGGCCTCATCGGGCCTGTTCTTGTAAACACATCTGTCCCATACTTGTGAATTTGACTGGTTGACAGAGGCATACAACGGTAATTCAGTTATATATGACATTATTTAGTTAATTATGCATCTATGTGCTAGCAGTATTGTATTTTGAACCAGATAGTTTTAGCCACTTTTTATGTGGTTTTGTTCAGTGGGTCCAACCTAGGGCTTGGGCTCCCTCTGTAGAGCGGCCATGAGATGACACAAAGGAGCAAAAGACAAGGTTCTGTTTTCTGTTTTTAGTTTTTGGACTTTTTTTCCTACTCTTCTCTACTTTTTTGTGAAATATTGGATAATTCTACTTTTTTGCATCTTTAACTTATTTAAATGAAACCATGTGAGTAGATCAAATGTGGAATTTCTCTTTGTTGCAGCTGCTAACAACTCAAAAGCGTCTGAAACATGACAAGAAAGCCCAAATAAACACAGCTTCAGCACTACCAGCCAAAAAAGGTCAGGAGTCACTGCTTTAAGCTTCAGCAATACATCATAATTTATAAGCTTATTTTATATTTTTGAGATATAAAATATGAATCTGATCACTATATTAAATAAAACTGCATTAGAAGTATGGAATAAAATAACACTGATGTACAGTAAACATCTCAAAATTGTACTTAAAGCAACAATACATAACTTGGCAGTTTGTCTCCTGCTACAGCTGTAGGCTACATGTCCATTTGTTTATAGGACAAAGCTGTTGCTGAACTGTGAAAGAAAATGAAAGAATGGTAAAGTAGTATTACAGGATTTTATACAAATACGACTGCATGATTTTATTTATTGTGACGTCAAAGATGAACAAAAAAATAACGGCTTTTTTGTTTTACTGAAATACTGCTTGTATTTTCAGATTGTTTACTAATTATTTGGATGTAAATGTGTGTAATAGAATGAAACGTTGTTGGCGACATGATATAGGCTCATATTGCACATAATATATAGTGTAATTTATTGCAAACTATAACTGAGATGGGTTTGTTAGGCTGCAAACGTCAAAGGATTATTTGGCATGACACTGACAAAGACTGACAAGCCTTCTGGCCTGAGATGAATTTATTTATCTGAGGGACTGAGGTAGATGAGTTTTTACATCAGGAAAAAAACGATATATGTCCATGAGACAGGAGATGACATCGACAGGGTTACAGCCTACGTTGAAGTATTTCATAAATAACATTAGCAGAGATGTACACTCTGCTGTGGTGTTGTTGTTTTTGTGTTAGCAGATAACATCAGGACAGTAGCTATTAAGAGTTTAACAACCCTGACAGGGTTATCTTTAGCTCCTGCCAGTGAGTGAAAACCTGAAAACCAGTCCGATATTTACTCTGGGGGGTGTTGTGTTGAGCATGTTTTTGTACATGCTTTGGCAGGACAGATCATAGACCTATAAATGTATATATGTCTATTGGACAGATTTCTTCGGACTATACTATGCACTGCTACGTGTGTGCTTTAGTCCATGTCCTGTTGAACAGCTTGTTCACAATCGCAGTAGGTGATTGTAGTAAGTTAGTAAGTTTGTTATTTTAATGTAAAAAATTTAAGTGCTTGAGTAAATGTACTTCTAGTGCTACACTTACCAGTTTGAAACAGAAGTGGAGCCAACTGTCGTCTCCTTCAGGTTGTGCTTGAGTTCAGCGGGTTTCAGGATCAATTTCCAGCCTCTTCACACAAAAACTCCCGGATTCAGCCTTCTAGCCACAGAAGTTCTTGGTGAAATCGTATTCGGTTCCTACTGGCCTGTTGAACTCTGTTATACTTCTATCAGTGACTTGAAATGGGTTTAAGAGGCCTGTGCTTACACGGAGCCTGTTAATAATGTGCTGTCTCAGCAAAGTGGCAGGAAAACCGAAACTCTCACCTCAGTTTTAATCCCCCTTTCTTCAGAGAGGAGACACCACAACACAGTTTCTTCATCCCCAACACACTGAAATCAGAAACCTTCAAAGAGATGGTGAAGTGAGCACGGATAGATTGCTTGGTTTGTTGTCCACCCTTAAGCGGACCTGTACACAAAAGTAACTCATAAAAACTGCTAGAGATGAGAGCTGAGATGAGTTGATGTCGGTCCACAGTACAGTTCCTCTGTTTTGTCATTTTTTTCTCATACACCCTTACTCTCCATAATTCCGCCTCCTTTCCTGTTCACATTGACTCCTCTGTCTGAATCCTCCTGTGGGTGCTGAGTTACAGGTGCTGTGGTTGGCCACTCCCACTGACACACAAAGCACCCACTCTGCTATCCTAATTGTAATCTAAGGCTGGTCGCTCACAGTGCAGCTTCATTTACGTAGTTACAGATCACATATTCAACACTGGCAGTTGCTACAATGGGCCATCACACAAATAATGGCCAAAAGCTATTAATAGTTCAACATGTTAACATTCAGTATAATCACTTTATCATCAGCAAAATGACGCATTTTGATTATTTCAAGTCAGTCAACACATTAATCAGGTTATCTCGCTCATTAAGGTTAGTAAAGTCAAACTCAGAGCAAACAACTCAAACATAGCAGAGCTGATTATTCATCAGTCTTTTTCGAGTAGGGATTTCTGGAACAATTTCAGCCGCTGCCAGGGTGCGTGGAGAAGGGAAAACAATTTCAGAGGTCAAATGTCCAGCAACGCTTAAAGTATACACTGCAAAGGTCTGGACAAAGGACACAAGCTGAAACAAGGGAAGTTTTATTTTCTTCTTGGCTAAGCAGAAAACTCTAAACATTCACTAATGAATTGCTGGTAAATGCTCCCATTTTTAAATGAGCTGACTGCTAAAGTATTCTGCTTGGTTGATAGAGGTGTCACTAAACAGTTACTGAAGTACTTGAGATTGTTGTTAGCAGGATTCAGACCACCTCCTCTACACAAAAGATAGACAAACCCTCAGTGACATCACCCATTGGTTGAAGCTCAAGCCTGGCTGTTGCCTTGTTGGTGATGCTTCACTCTGCCTATCTCTGGCTAATCCAAGCATGGGCAAAGGGGTAACGCGTGAGAGGAGCTCACTAGACAGCTAGTGGCTAGACGCCCGTGGCAGGACCCTCCAGCCTATCACTCAAAGTGATCAGGGCCCTTAATTCTACATAACTTTAAGCCTCAATATAACTTAAATGAGTGAGTTATATAAAAATTGACCCCTTGTTGTCACGACAGTCAAAATTAGCTATAGAGGTCAACACCATTTTTTTTTGTACCAGGCTGTAAAGTTGGGCACTGCCTGTCTTTTTGGAGCCAGCCTCATGTGACTATTCAAGGAACTGTACTTACATTTTCAGTAAAAGAACTAGTGCTGCAGTAAAATGTCCTCTGCAACCAATATGTTTTTATGCCTCATCTGGCCTGTTCTCATAAGGGCAGTATCCCAGGAACAGCTTGAGTGAATTTCCTCAAACATTTCACAAATACCATCTTGGACTCAAGGATGAACTGATTAGATTTTGGTGGTCAGAGGTCAAGGTCAGTGGCCTTAGTTCTGTGCTATACCTGTGAATTTGACTGGTTGGTGGATGCATACAACTGCAAAGTGATAACTCTAGTATATACAGTATGTGTATGTGTGATTTATGTAAGGGAGTTATATGCTACCTCAAAAAACACAATTTGGCTGTGATATCACAAAAGGGAGAGCGGCCAAGCTAGGCCAAGTTGGATCTATACTATCCCGGTCTACAAACACTGCAGCACTGGCTGTAGGTGCTATATGACCTGCACTATCTCCCAAAGCCTTCTAACACCACATGAAAAAAAATGTATTAGCTGTGCAAACAAGTTACTAAGTTACGCAATCAGACTTCAGGATAACTGAAGTTATCAATTATACCTTATCTAATGGCTTGTTTTATACAACAGGATGTGCAGGGTAACATCAGCCATTGCGTGCCATAGATCTATCAGCGGTTGGCTGTCTTACAGCAATAAATACTAAGCACACGCTGCTTCTCATACTTTACATCATTATGCTTACAAATGTGGAAAGTAGTAAAACAAATATTAGTTAGTAAAAAGAAGAAGACTTAACAGTGCACGGCTCATGCTTTTTGTTGAGTTGGATCTGTGACCGCCCACGGTACATGCAGCTGTGTGTACTGAGGGAACTCCACCAGCTGGCAGTCTCACATAGTCCTGGCTTTAACATCCCATCATGAACTCCATCATATTGCCTCATGTCCAGAATGAGTGTTGTACATGACCTCTTTTTTGCAGCAGCAAAGTTCAATCTTTTCACCAGGCAAACATTTGATAAGTTTGTGGAGTTTGTGCAACATGCATAAAACAACAATTCATCATAATAACTGTGAAAATGAAAGTAAAATTAGTGAAATATCACCAACTGACCAAATTTGCAAACTCAAATACACAACAAAAACATGTCACTGTAGCTTTAGATTTAATGACTCCAGAAGGAAAAACATCACATCTGGATCACATTTGAGTCCTTTGGCTGCTTTTATCGCTCTCCATTTCAAAAAGCCAAACAGATGTTAACTCTGGTTTTTGCTCTGCTCAAAATGGCGAGCAGCTTAGAAGCCTTCGTTAGGTGGCAGGCGGGGCTAATTTACGGACTGTATTTAATAGACAACAGAAAAACTATAGGTAGCAGATTGCCATGGAGGCAGGTAATACTACACTGCAGTCTGCTAATACAGCTTCTATTTCCTGAACCTCCTTAATATGAATCTAGTTCTCTTTAAATTATGGCAGTTCATACAAGTCATTTTTCAATTAGCTCACATCACCAGTCACTGACTGTGTCTTGCTGAATTGATTCTACATGGGGGTTTTCAGCTGTAAATGACTGACAGCATTGCTGAATAAACTGTGCTCTGTAAAGAATGTATTCATATCTGCTGTGACTGCTTCAGGAAGTAGGGCAGGAGTTAATGAGTAACTAAATTATAATCTTTCACTCACTCACTCTCTCTCTCTCTCACACACACACACACACACACACACACACACACACACACACACGCACGCACAGGCTGTATCTGCTAATCTAGGATGTGTTTACTCTGTCTCATTTTTACCTGAATGTACAGTATGTTTGCCCTTGTTCATACACAAAAGCATTTCACGCATGAACTCATTAGATCTTATGGTACATGGTTTCCCAGCGTTAATCAAGTAGGCAGGTTCCAAGGATGAACTGATTAGGTTTTGCTGATGAAAGGTCAAAGGTCATGGTCACAGTGACCTTGCACCTGTCCCTCCTGTGAATGCAAAATTTTATAAAATTCCTTCAAAAGCTTGATTTATGGTTCTGCACTGAATCTATGCCTTAGGCCACACAAGTGGCCTGTGCCATTGTGAGCATTTATGCTTGTGCAACATTGGGATCGGTTGCATTGCATTTCCTTGTTCACGTCTCTCAGTGGCCTGATAAGCACAGAAAATTCCTTCTCGTTCTGCATCAGCTAGTTCAACCATCTCCACACCATCTCCTCTGACGTCTTTGCTCTTATTTGTGTTGCAGTAATTTCAATAAAAGTAACTGCTGTTCAGCATCTGTTAGTTTTAACTCCAACATGGCCTGCTCAGTTTCAGTCACCATTGTTAGTATGTGGTGAAGAAACGTAAAACAGTGGCATGGAAACCTCACCCCCAACTAGTGTTTAGGCGGTGTAGGAGAGCAAGGCAGACACACCAGCGGACAAGTTTAAATGCTCACAACAGTGTAAACTACATGCATAGTCTATGGCGTAGGCTCTATGTAGATTCAGCACGAAATAAATCAGGCCTTACATTTCTGGGAAGGAACATGTCAGACTATGGTCAGCATATTTCCTATGCTGCATCTATGGTGTAGATTCAAAGCAAAACCATAAATCAAGCTAAAGTCTTCACTACATATTTGAGTCTGGACAAACATGTATGCAAACTGCAATTCACACACAACCACGAGGCAGTAACTCTAGTCATTTTGTGTTGAGGTCAAACATTTGAAAAGCCAAAGGTTGTCACCTTTATGGTACCAGTCTGAGGCTTTTTCTTGGTAAGAGAGACATGATCAAACTTATCTTGTACTTGTTTGGTAAGCTGATTTTTGAAAAATCTCTAAGTGAATACAGACGTGGGGATGGAGGGATTCTGCAGTGTAAGTTGGTAGAGTCCTGAAAGAAGTGAGCTGGGTACTGGCTAATCCCATATGAACATCTTATATTGAGTACTATGTAGGTAGGCTTGTATGTGATGTCAATGCTGATTTTCACAATTCTTTCTAAACATTTGTCTCTTGAGTGCCCTAGGTTTACAGAAGCATGGTAAATGAGGAACAATACCACTGGTGTGATCCTAATCTATATATTTTCTCATCTCTTTATCCTTGTTATGGCCTGTTGTTCATGAGAAAGAATAGGTGGCTCTTTTGTCTTTGATTTCCTCTATTAAAATAAGGCCGATAGGAGTGGCACAGTGAAGGATTCACACATGGACACAAGATATCCCCACGGTGTAGCGTGCAGTCACAGATAAGGCAACACCCCACACTAATAATGGTTTTTCTTCTTCCTATTGTGAGCGGTCTAGTGACAGTTGACCTGTGATTTTTGATTCAGATCTACTGAAACAATGAGGGAAAAAACCCTGTGTCATATGGAGAGGAGGAGAACGAACCAAAGTTTGGACTCGAAAACAAAATGTTCCATCACCACCTAACAAGTGGACTGCAAGCTACTGTACACAAAACGGTCAAATCTCTATTCTAATTGGTGTGAAATCTTCCTCTACTAATGCTGAAACATGGAAAAAAGATTTAAGAAGACTGCTGAGCTGAGAATGAATGAAAGAAAGAAGCATATTGGTAAAATTTAAGGCCCGAATCCCTAGAATCCCTAGAGTCCCTGCATCTTTTCCTTGCATTTTACTGGGGCGGGACTAAGACACGAGGAACAGACGTCAATGAGGGAAATGTCGGTTCTTATAAAAGACATGAGACGTACCCTATGTATGTGTCCTTTGATTTTTTGTGTGGTTGCCTGCTGAAATGTATTTGAATTTTCCTTTCACTGTGATTACTTTTCTGTTGCCATCAGGTTTTTATAATTACTTCACATCTTCTTTAGGGAAAACCACATATTGCAGGTTACACCCTGAAGAAGGCAGTTTTATTCTGCTATGCATGGGGTGTAACCCACCTATGAATATGAATAGTTTTCAGTCCTCATCATGAAATCTGAATAAAGTCTTTTCATCAATTTATAGAAGAGGATTTTTGGACATGGATTTTTCTTTTTTACACTTGCTTAACAACTGTCTTAAAACCTTTGTACCATTGATAGACTCCTGAGAATGAAATATAAAAGCCTCAACTCTTCCTCTGGCCTCAGCATTTTTTATTTTTTTCTGGAATAGGTCAACAATTATTGGATGGATTCTCATGGAATTCGGTAGCCTTTTGTTGTAAATAACTGAATAAACTGTTTTCTGTTGTGACACTGATTTCTTATGCCACATTAAAATAAAATCACAACACTGAGAACAGAGCACTGCATTTCAGTGTTGTCCAGCAGAGGGAAGCATATATCTGCAAATATAAATGCCAAGCACTGTTCTTCAGATGGAGCTGCACTGTTCATGCCAGAATGAAAAACAATCAACTGTCAAATCACATCTTTGGTTGTGGGAAGCTTATTGACTGGGGCATGGGCTGATAGCAGCCATGATGGTCAATATTAAAACAGTGCCCTGTGGGTCATCCGGCCGGAGAGACACTACCACTGACTGTTGCACTTGTGATTGACTGTCTGTAGTTTTAATGGATGGATTTGCTGCAGAAGGCCCGCAAACAGTTACATGAATCATCTTGGGTAAACTCAAAAGTGCTGACATCTAAGCTAATTGGCATTAGTTTACAATAACAACCTGAGTTAGTGGAGAAAAGTAGACTAATAATGTCAACAAGGTAGATATAGCGTGGTTAGCTAGTCATCAGGCCTGAATGTGACTACATGATGGCTGAATGTTGCAGTGCATAATGTCATTGCTACTGATGAAAGCAGGAGGTCGAGAAGGCTAACTTTTATCCATTTATTAAAATAAATAACTGAAATGAACAAAAGCACTTACAGCAGGTCTCTTCTTTTGAAATCTTAACACATCCAACATTCTCCCTATGTAGACTTAAAAGTGGCTTAAGAAGTGTGTGACTTGTGCTCATACATTATCAGACAGCATGTTTTAAACACTGATGTGATTATGTAAAAGTTACCATGAATATCCACAGTTCAAACTCAAAATCCAAGTCTTATATAATACTGTTAATAATTTTAATATGATTCCAAGGTACAGTACATGAACAATATATTACAGTCTGAATTTGTTTCTAATTTGTAAGTATTTGTCTTTAAAGGTAAAAATGAGCTCATTAAAATTGAGAAGATAATTGCAAAAGGTAAACTTATAGTGAAACAGTGATCTGTACTATTTTGCTCCGTGATATTCTGCATAAAGACATAATAGGACACCGGATCTTGTCTTGAGTCAACCCTGTCCCAGCTCAACCCAGGATTTCTCCAGTTCTGACACTGGAATTTCTACAGTAAATGTCCTTTATCACTGCCAACTACAACTCTGCCATAGCCTTTGAAAGAAAGAGACACCTAGAAATAGAAAAAGTCAGAACACAGGGGAAAAATCAGCAACAGTTTTGTCTCTTTTCCTTCTTATCCTCTCAGTCAGTCTCATCCTCCTCTGTGCCTTATTCTGTCATTAACTTCTATTCATTAGTGTTTGATAATTATTATTAGCAGCTGGTTTGTTTGAATGTAATATAAGATGTCCACTGGTTGAAAAGTATGTTTACTCAAGTATTGTACTCAGGTATAGTTTTGAGGTATATGCACTTTACTTGAGTATTTCTATTTTCTGCTACTTCACACTTTGAAGTATGTCAGAAATTCCCAGCAGTATGTAAAGTCATTCAAATTCTAAGCATATAAGGTAGTTAACATTAGCTTCACTCTTACCAGCTGCAACATTAAAATAAACACAATAATGCATCAATTATAATCATAATAATATCAACCCCCTTTACACAATAAAAGGTATAATTAATGAATGGATGATACACATTAATGTAAAATGTGCAATTCTGCATAATGACTAAGTATTTTTTTTATGCAAAATTTTTTTTACTTATGTAACATTTTAGATGCATTACTTTTACTTGTAACATATCTATTTTTACACTGTGCATTTCAGCTTTTACATCAGTAAAGGATCTCAGTACCCCATCCTCTGCTGACATTATTAAAACAAATGTAATACGAGGCCAGTGCACTTCTCATTATGGATTATTATTACATTTTACATCGATGAAGTCACTCACTAACACAGATAGTATTAATTTGTAATCAGTAAGTTGTTAGTGAAATAAAACATTTAGTGTGGAAAAAGTTACTCATCCTACAGTCACTACATTATGTAAACAGCAGTTTGACAGTTTAATTATTTATTTATTTCCAATTTTTAACCTGATAAAATAATATTCCATTTATTTAAATAACATAAACATGTTTATTTAATTTGTTTATTATTGTTGTTTCTTAGGGTTATGGCCTTTTGAAAGGCGTCTACTCTGTTGTGTGTGTTACATTGTGTTGTTGTTCTACCTGATGATGATAGAGTAGATCAGCTGTGAACACTGTGTTGTTAGCAACAGCTGACCCATCTTACACTGCTGTTTTAATTATTTGGTACGACTATTGATGCCTCTATACGCACTAAACATGTGGTACATTCCAGTTAAGGTATGTGATGCTGAGGAGGTGAAATGCCTTTCACTTGAAGGCATTACAGGTTTATGCTGCCCTCTGCTGGACAA
This sequence comes from Monopterus albus, assembly GCF_001952655.1. Classification (NCBI taxonomy): domain Eukaryota; kingdom Metazoa; phylum Chordata; class Actinopteri; order Synbranchiformes; family Synbranchidae; genus Monopterus; species Monopterus albus. The sequence continues at coordinate 617,286 of NW_018127972.1, read as the reverse complement.
CA
>NW_018127972.1:615791-617248 GCF_001952655.1 Monopterus albus | reverse complement strand
ATGACAGTACATGGATACATAAAAAGCAAGTACAAATAATGTATATTGTATTTCACTTTATTTCTTTGTCTGATTTATTTTCATTCAGGCATTTAAAATGTTACATACATATATTCATAGTGCCCTAAGGATGGATATTTATCACTTTTCATTAGCTCTACCAGTGGGTCAAAGTTTATACATAGCCCATAAAATATCTAAACATCTGGAAACATGATTTCACACATTCCGTGTGTAAACAAATATCTGCAAAGGTAATGACTTTCCGATGAAACTCAGTTAGACTGTACTTTGCATTTAATGTTAATCAGCAAATGTTAGCATGCTAAAATGTCAAAGCTGCTGTGCCTAAGCATAGCCTTATAGAGCCTAGCATGACTGTAGACTCATTCATGAGCAAACATACTGTATGTAACAAAACATTCATGTTTCATCTCATTTCAAATTCATATGACAAAACAAACAAACACACACACAGAGGTTTGGCTAGCAATTTTTTTATGAACACTCATTGCAATGATGCGTTCCCAAGCTGTTTACATATGACACCAGATTGATGACTTAAGTTTTTGGTACTGAAAAATAAAACTTGGCATTGAAAACAAAACGCCCTGCGATGGATTGGCGACCTGTCCAGGGTGTACCCCGCCTTCGCCCGATTGCTGGTCAGGATTGATGACTGAGCTGCAGTGTGTATATGATGAGTGTATGATCTGAAAGCATTGTTTGATTTTAAATGCTGGTGACATGGTTTTGAAACAATTGCTTGATTTTGCCAGACAAGTCAGAGGTTTTGTGAATTTAGTTTGAGTATTTGGATTTGTGTTTAAGGTTTTGAGAAAATGAGTGGTGGTTTCAAGAAATGTGTTTTAGCAATTCAGAAAAACTGTAATACTGAAAAAATGATGAGATTCTGATTTTTTTGTAAATGTAAGTCTTTTTCAGTGACAATTTTCTGTCGATATCAGTGTTTTTTAATGCCATAGTTTTATTTTTCAGTTTCACTATTCTGTCACAGTTTTGGTGTAGAGGGGAGGGCATTGAGGGGGCGGGTCTAAGGAGAGCGTGATTTGCATACTCTGGTTGAGATCTATGAGGAGAGGACAGCCCTCTCCCCTGACCGCTGTCTGCATCGAGGCTTCTGTCTGCTGAGCATGGCTTCGTAGTCACTACAACGGCTTCCCCGAATTCAGCCAGAGCTCTCAAACAGGTGTCTTCACTCAGACAGCTGAGCTACGTTAACGTTCATTTTTAACTAATACTATGCTCGTGTGGCAGAGGTCTGTTGCAGCAAGTGCTAATGTTGGCTAAATGTCCTCACCCCCATGGTATAAAACTCAAACTTTTCCTCACATAGATGGCCATACAACTACACACACAGGAGGACCTACATGTTTTTATGTGCACACATGCATATGTAGATCTATACAGATGCACAAAGAAATCAGTAATGTACA
>NW_018127972.1:615575-615724 GCF_001952655.1 Monopterus albus | reverse complement strand
CATGTGAGGATCCATTTGTCACTGTGGTAACGCCTGGTTGTGTCCGAGGACAGAAGGGATGGAGGGATGCAAATGGAAAGGTGGAGAAAGCAGACAGCCGAGGCAGCCAGTGAAATGGGGATTGAGTGATGAAGGATTGGGTGGGGGGT
>NW_018127972.1:613612-615518 GCF_001952655.1 Monopterus albus | reverse complement strand
GAGAAGCAGTACGGAAGGGAGGGTCGGGGGTTAAGGATGGAGGTGTGGAAATAGGGAAGGAGAAAGGGATGGAAGGAGGCATAGGAGGAGGAGAGAGATCATTAGTCCACTTTAGCTTCTATTATGAAGATTAAAGTGAAGACTGCCTGTTCATCTTAACTCTTTCCACCCCCTCTGTGGCAGACTAAATCACTGCAGCTCGCTTCAGGCAGTTTGGGAAAAATACTCACCATGCTTCTGGTCAAAATACTCAAATGTTCTCTTAAAATGATGAATCTGGAATGTTCAAGAACTGTAGGAAAATAACAGAAAGAACTTGTTTGCAGTACTGACAGTTGTCTCTGTGATGAATCATCACTAAGCCTTATGGCTGTACCAGCTACCAACAGGCCAAGGGAACTTGGCTAGCTTTGCTGCAGTGTTGCTCACTCAACTGCCTGGTCAGGCCTCCAGTTGTGTTAACAACTGTACACTGTGCTTAACCTTCAGTTCATTTGGGTTAATAAACTGACACAGACAGAAACAAACTAAAATACTTCAGGGATGAAAGTTATCATTCAGTCTTCCTTCCAGGCTCCATCAAAAAGAGCTGTGCTTAGAGCACAGTGCCACTCTTCTCTCGTCTATCTACACTTGTTTCTCTCTCTTCTGGCACTCAGTAAAACCTCTTCTCACTACAGCAGATAGTGTCTGCACGGTTGATACAACAGCTGGTTGTTCCAAAGCAGGCAGAGGGCAGTGGGAACAAACACAGAACTCGTGATGAGTGTTACATGGCTCATCACTTTCCTATAATAGGAAAGTGGTGCTTTGAGCTAAATGCTAAGGTTAACATGACAACATGCTAATTTAGTAATTAGAATGTTTGGTGAAGTTCACCTAAGTCATTACAATACACTATAAAGGCAACATGAATGTGTGAATCAAATGTCATGACAGTTCATGAGTAGGTTCTCGTGATTGACAGCTAATGCAAATCTGTAAGCTATATTCAACCCACACAAGGAAGTCAGATCAGCCTGTGCAATCTGCAGAGCTGAACTGAACTGTGAACGCTCTACGACCACCTTGAGTTTTCCCATGATTGTTATGCTCCACCACTGTGCTTGTCTTGTCTTCTCCTCTATATGTGTGACAGTTCACACCGCTCACCATCTGGAACATCTGCAGACCAATATACCTTATCTCCCTCAAGGAGATTGTCAGAGCCCCCCATTCTGTGATGGGATTTCATTAGAGGCAAGAGGGATGATGGGATGTGCATTTATAATTGTTAAGAAGAGGTGAACAGATGGGAAGAAGCTGAGGTAGCACATGCAGCATAGGGTTCACTCCACAAGGAATGGTGCCAACCTCAGCATCAAACTTAACATTTAATGTTCTCACCCTGCCTGCTTGACCCCTTTCACGGCTCAGTAGGCCATACTTACAGGGAAAGTTTCAGCTCAGCTGCCAACTTCTTAAAGATAGCCTTGTTGTGAGGACACAACCTTTGGATCAGTTGGTGGCTACTCATCTCTCCTCTGCACCTGCTCAAGCCCATCATCTAAGTCTTGCCACATTGACTAGCATGCCCAAAAGGAAGCACTTTGGTCATCCTTCTGGCTAACTTGGCCATGTTTCTATGCTCCTGCAGTCTGCCAGACTGGGTGGTGACATCACAGTGTAGGCTTATCGTACTAATGCTTGTGACACACAGCCCAGGTATAATTCGTAGCCCCGGCTACAGGCCTCAGGACTTCAGATACCCTGTATATAGGCTCTAAATCATGCAATTTAGAGGCAATTTTATGTGTTCATTACAATTTCAAGGATAATTTCACTGCTTGAGTTCTTGCTGTTAGGGGTTGCCACAGCGAATCATCTGTTTCCACCTAACTCTATCCTCGGCATCCTCTACTCTCAC
>NW_018127972.1:576726-613358 GCF_001952655.1 Monopterus albus | reverse complement strand
TGACACCTTTCTCTACCCACTCCAACCTGCCTACACTCGCCTCTTCACCTCTTTCCTACACTCCCCGTCACACTGGACTGTTGACCCCAAATATTTAAACTCCTGCACCTTCTTGACCTCAGCCCCCTGTAACCTCACTGTTCCACTTCCCTCCCTCTTGTTCATACACATGTATTCTGTCTTACCATGACTGACTTTCATTCCTCTCCTTTCCAGAGCAGACCTCCACCTTTCCAGGTGTTCCTCCACCTGCTCTCTGCTCTCACTACAGACCACAATGTCATCCACAAACATCGTTGTCCATGGAGATTCCTGTCTGACCTCATCTGTCAACCTGTCCATCACCATAGCAAACAAGAAGGGACTCAAAGCCGATCCTTGATGTAGCCCCACCTCCACCTTGAACTCCTCTGTCTGACCTACAGCACATCTCACTACTGTCGTACTCCTCTCATACATATCCTGAACTACTCTGACGTACTTCTCTGCCACTCCTGACATCCTCATACAGTACCATAGCTCCTCTCTTTGCACTCTGTCATCTACATTTTAACATATAGTAGGTCCAAATACTGCAAATGCTACCGCAGTGATGGCTGCTTGTTTACTTTCTAAGTATTAGTCAGTACAAAATTAATCCTATAATCTTAGATCCAGATGTTATGTGAGGTAAGAAGGGGGGTATACAGAACATCTTTCACTTTCATACATTTTTATTAAAGAAATTCATCTTTCATCACTGTTCTCATTCCAGAGTGTATCTGATGTTTCTCCTAGGTCCTCCATCACATAAAGTATAACAGCATCTCTGGTGGTGTTAATGGGGGCTCCTTGGAATCTCAGACGGTATAATTAAACATTAAGCCCCTGCAACAATAGGTTTGCAAAGAGCACAGCTTTCAAAAAACAACTCAAGTAGGAATAGAGCTGAAATCTACAAATGTATTTATGGACATTAACTAAAGGCGCACTTTAGAATTTTATAAAATTCTGGGTCTTAATTACAAAAGGTTACATTACCTGCTCAAGTATCACACTGGTTATGTTCTCCGCCTTTATGGCTCAGTGCTGACAAAAGCCATGGCCTAAAGGATTATGTTTTCAGGTTGTCCCTCCTATTCTCATGACTGTGTATTGTTTGGGAGGTTTTGGGGTCTTACCCTGAATGAATAACATGAAAGAGGGAGGTCTGCAGGGAACTCTGTTCACAGGTTCATGGTAGTCAATTACTGAGGGAATATCTCAAGCAGTGTTTGGAGCTTTAATATGTTTCAAATATGCCACCTTAGTGTGAGAGGTTAAGCTTTATTCCTATGTCCAGGGGTTAGTATATCGTGGCCTTCATACACTGTCCTGGTGGGACTCTCTTTCTCTCTCTCCTCTCCTCTCCTATCCTATATTCTTTGCAAGTATATCTGTTAACAGATACCGATTAAAGATGTGAGCTAAGTGGGAACAAATAACAGGGCCACTAAGACGGAGAAGACAGGCATTGAGGATATCTGAGCTCATGGTGAAAAGCAAATGAAATTATCTGCAGCTGAATCAGCAGACACACGATAACACAGAAAACCAGTTGAGAAGAAAATTATGGTTAAAGACTTTGACCAAGGGCACTCTATGAAAAATAAGACAAGAATCAAATTTAATTTGCGATGGAAGATGAGAATTTATTTTCAGCAATACTGTAATCTTCTAGCGCTGGGAGGACTTGTTATAACAAAAAAGAAAGAGCAGTCAGATTGTGATTTGGCCACTGTCGCCAAGTGTTTGCTCAAGGGGGATTTGTTGGGTTTTTACTCTATAATAATAATAATACAACCCCAAATCAGAAAATGCTGGGATGGTATGTAGAGTCAAAATTAAAACCAAAAGTAGATGTGTAAATCAATCATTGAATTTACACATTTATGACAATTTCACCAAAAACTGAAAACTGAAACATTTTGAGCTTCATAAACACAGATGTTAAGGTGGAAGTGTTGCATTGAATTGCACACAATTACACAGGTGTACCTAATAAAATGGCTGGTGAGTAAATATAAATATAAATATGCACATTTGGGACAAATGTTAATTTACATGTGTGAAAAAGTTCACCTTTTCAAGTCTTTTCTTCCACTCGGCAGTAGACACGAGCCTGGGTGGGACCAGACTTAGATTGACTACTGGACACGGCTACCCAAACAAGTAAATGCATTTTTCTTGTTTCTGTGTGTTTATGACTTACAGTAGTGATGGCGATTTGTCACTACTGTATTCTGAAATATCAATGTTGGTGAGTTTGACCTTTGTCAGTTGTTCTGATGTGTTTGTGCGCACTGTGTGCTGGCTGTTGTGCCTTGATAAATACAGGTTTGGAAATGTTCTGCTTTTGTGGTGAAATATAAAATGTGTTCACTGATAAGTTAGATAATCATTATGCCAAAGCAAATATGTATTGCAATACACTATATGTAAAGAGACCACAATTGAAGGAAGAAGACATCCATGAAACAAGTGAGGACTTGGCTGACAGTTTTTCTGAATTGCTAAAACACGTTTCTAGAAACCACCATTCATTTTCTCAAAACCTTAAACACAAATAACTAAAAAAAAACTAAAAAACTACTGTAAATTCACAAAACCTCTGACTCTTCTGCCAAAATCAAACAATTGCTTCAAAATCAAACAACGCTTTCAGATCATACACACGAGTCAATCATATATAGACACTGCAGCTCATTTATTAGACTCTACATCAAAAAATGGAGAACACAGCATCCAGGGCATATAGTTACAAAAAAAAAGTTTGTGTATGGTAAAAAACATGCAAAACAAAAGAAATCACACCTAATATGGTGAATTTACCAAAAACCATGTTACTATCAAAAGAGAAGAAGAAAAACACATCAGAAAAATGATTCTGCCTCAGGATCATGTCTATGAGCTGGGCCCAGCCAGAGGGCTTCATCTACGTCACAGGCAATGTTGTCCCTTCCCAGGCAATGGGCAAAAACCCTCTGGTGTGGCAGATCCAGCCTTGACAAGACTGCACGTCTATGTCACCGCAGGCCAGTTCCATTGCCTTTTTCCAGTTCACTTTACAGTATACTGACAAAGTAAATTACTGATTGAAATGATGAAAATACAGTGTAGAAAAATGTTACCTGTTCTCTTCTATGAATATCCTCATTATGGTGGCCACCGAGAATCTGCTCACGTTAGGTTGAACTCTTTGTCCTGCCTCCCTCACTGTCATTCCATGCACGAGAACATGGTTTATAACAGTAGCTCTAATGTCATCTGAAATTACTGTTCTTGGTCTAAACGCTTTGACCTTGACCTTCCTCGTCCTCGTCTTCTTCTTCTTCGTCTTCGCCCACCACCTCGTATACGCACTCTTCCTTGTTCTCTCATATTATTACCCATAGTGTAGGAATGTACCCGTGCTATCTGTGCACTTTGAACTGGTTTATATTTTGCACCTTCTCATCATATAATTAGAAACAAGTGTGAACAATTCTGAATCGTTGTGTGTAAACAATGACAACCGTGCTTTAGTTGCCTTTAAGTTTTGCTGTCCTCACACAGTGTGAACTGTGTTTTAATGAGTGAGAATGTGTTTAGAGGTTAGAAACGGAGTGCATGAGATTTGCAAACAGTGTCTGTCTGAACTTGTTTAAGGTTTTGCAGAAAGAGTGATTTATTCGACAAATTGGTTTAGGCTATTGAGAATTTGGTTCAGAGAATGGGATTTATTGTCTTAGCAATTGTGAAAAACTGTATTACAACCCCAAATTAGAAAAAGTTGGGAGGGTATCAATCGTGAATTGTCAATTGTGAAAAACTGTAAATGAAGATAAGCAGCAAAGGACTGTTTCCCACAACAAGCACAACCTGACTTTAGAGCACGAGCTGTCAGATTCATTGGATTATACTGAACTCATCCGTATGCATGTGCCTTGTGATGTCTCCACACACCATCAATAGTGAGGTGCTACTTTTAGTGCTGTTGAATGAGTAAATGCATGATCATTACTAATCAATATGAATATATTCTTATTGATAAAGATACATTAATGATTGTTGTTGTAGTGCTTCCTGTTGAGTGGCAGCGTTTCCTTGATGGTAGATGCTGTAAATGTTGCCAGCACTCAGTGTGTCCTGAGATGTGTTTAGCATACATTAGTACATTTTCAGTGTGACATTAACTGTTCACTACTGACCTTCATGTCAGTAAAAAGAAATGTGTGAAGAGTTTTGCTAAAATGAACAGAGTATAAGAAAGAAAATCAAGGAGGCAGAGAATGGGACAGACACTGGGATGAATGCAGAGGATGACTGTGGAGGGATCCCTGGCAGAAGAGTAACACTGACAATGAGACCATATAGGAAGAAAACAGAAACTTATCACTATGAATTATTATGGTAATGAAGATTGCTTCAGGCTACAGTATATCATGCAATAATACATTTATGTTGTTCCAGCAACAGTATGGTCAGGTCAGTGTGTGTGGGGCCTTATGCTTGTCTCTAATGAATGTGATTTTTCATGTTTTCCCTTTGTGTCTCAAGTGAGTGTTACATTATAAAAAAAATAAAAATTTAACCCCTTTGTACTTTGTGTTTTGTCAGTTTTCTAAAATTGTAGTTTTCATGTGTACATTTAATTTAGGAATGCACTGAGCAGCTTAAAGTGCAAATGATATAAAAACTAGATTTTGTGATATCCTCACTTCAAAAAACACAAATTGGATGTGATGTCACAAAAGGTAGAGTGGCCAAGCTAGGTCAGGTTTAGAGAAAAGAGACCTCCCTTTACTGTAAAACACAGCCCCATCTTCTTACATGACCACTGACCCCAGATTTATTAAGATAACCCAGTCCCGCTGATCTTCCAGTTAAGTGTTGTAGTTACGTGACTGTGTGATTCTAAACGATTGCATATTAATGCTGGATGCTTAGTATTGTGGGTGTGTTTAGTAGAATCTGTTGTGTTTTTGTGATACCCGCTTCAGCACTGAGATGTCAGCGTTTGGAGCAAGTGGGTCTATACCAGGGGTCGGCAACCTTTACTATCAAAAGAGCCATTTTGCCCCCTTTTCCACTAAAGAAAAATAGTCTGGAGCCGCAAAACATAACACAGCTTATAAACTTTTAAACACTTTTAATCTTTTTTTAATTTTACCTGTTACAACAACAGAATGCAACAAACTGAAGTGCAATGTACAAGCGTAGGCCAACCTTGAAATAAATTAAACACTGAACTATGCAGGCCTTTTTGAGTCCTTCCCGTATTTGTGTAAAATTAAAATAAGTCCACTTTAATATAAAAAACATATAGATGCAGCTTAGCAGTTTTAAAAAAGTAAACATAAAATTAGGAACGTTTTTTGACAAGTCCATTTCAGTGTGCTCTCATCCTCTTCGGGTTTCTTTCTCGGCCAGCAATCTAAATGTGCCTTCTGTTTTTGAAGCTGATGCTGATCTTCCCTGTCGGGGCTGGAAGATGTGACTTTGGTCTTCACACAGGACTGTAGGCTCTCATTTGTGAGGAGGGAGCCATATTTGGACTTTAAGAAGTTCATGCTCGAGAAAACTTGCTCACATAAGTATGATGGACAGGCAAAAGATGGACAGGACTCCAAATGCATACTTTTTCATGTTCATATACGTGTCTGGAATGGCACTCCATGTTTCAAAAACAAGTTTGTCTGGTTTGGGGAGGTTTTCAATATCATTCCATTTGTGCTGTTTAGCGAGATTGGCCTTCTGACGGGCAACTTCTTCGAGATCTGCTGTCAGGCTTTTGAACTTGGATACCCATAAGTCTTTATCCGCTATGTCAGCCAGTTCAATTTCAAGATTGGGCTGACTTATCTCTGTGAATGTGGATATGTTCAGCAGAGATGGGTCGATGTCCAGCGGTGTGACAGGGAAAGACAGAGTGTTTTGTTCCTTTCTGAACTCACTGAATCTTCCTCCAAATGCAGCTTGCATTGCCATAATTGCAAGGTGTAAATAATCACAATTTATGTGATTGTCCTCTTCTTTGAACTCTCTCAGGGAGGGGAAGTGAGAGAGCTACCTCTCTGTACTTCTCTGGCAAACACTGTCATCTTGCGTTCAAATGCCAGAACATCCTCCAGCAACTGTAGAGTTGTGTTTCCCTTTCCTTGGAGATTTTTATTCAGTGTGTTTAAGTGACTTGTCATATCCACCATGAAATAAAACTTTTCCAGCCAATCAAGGTCTCCCAGTTTGGGATAGCTGATGCCTTTGCTTTCTAAGAAGGTTTTCACATGTTCCAGACAAGCAGCGAAGCGTTTCAGCATGTCTCCCTGAAGGGAGTCACAATAAAGAGGCTGAAGAGCCACATGCGGCTCCGGAGTCGCGGGTTGCCAACCCCTGGTCTAGAAAAATGTGCTTAAAGGCTAAGTTGGAAAATCAAGTTTCCAGATTGTCTCAGAATTCTTTGTCTTGTGGGGGGTACTTCGGGAGTACGGGGCACCGGGGCTGTTGGTATGAGCCATCCGGTGCTTGTATAACCGGAGTGATAGCTGTGTCCATATACTCAGCAAGAGGTCAAACATGTTCCCAGCTGGTGTTGGCCTTCATCAGGGTTGTACCTTGTCATCAATCCTGTTTGTGAGCTTCATGAATAGGATCTCAAAACGCAACCAAGAGGAGGAAAGTCTCTGGTTTGGGGACCTCAGAATTGCATCTCAGCTATTTGTCGAGGATGTAGTTTTGTTGGCTTCATCCGACAGTGACCTCCAGCATGGACTGGGGCAGTTTGCAGCCAAGCGTGAAGCGGCAGGGATGAGAGTTAGCACCACCAAGTCTGAGGCCATAGTGCTCTGCCAGAAAACTGTGGACTTCTCCCTCTGGGTTGGGAGTGAATTGCTGCCCCAAGTGAAGGAGTTTAAGTATCTCTGGGTCTTGTTCATGAGTGAGGGTAAAATTGAGTGTGAGACTGACAGGCGGATGGGGCAGCATCAGCAGTAATGTGGATGTTGTACCAGGCTGTTGTGGTGAAGAAGGAGCTGAGCTGAAAGGCAAAGATCGCAATTTACCAGTCAGTCTACGCTTCAACCCTCACCTGTGGTCTCGAGCTGTGGGTAGTGACCAAAAAAAATAAGATCACAAATACAAATGACCAAAATGAGTTTCCTCTGCAGGGTGGCTGGACTTACCCTTGGCCTTAGGGTGTGGAGTTCAGACATCCAGAAGGGACCCAGAGTAGAACCGCTGCTCCTTCACCACAAAAGGAGCCAGTTGAGATGCTTCCATTTGGAGTTTTTCCAGGCACATCTAACTGGTATGAGACCCCAGGGCAGACCCAGAACACGCTGGAGAGATTATACGTACATCTCATCTGGCCTGGGAATGCTTTGGAAACCTGGCAGAGGAACTGGAACACGTTGCTGGTGAGAGGGACGTCTGGGCTACCATATTGAACCTGCTACCACCATGACCCAAACCCAGATAAGCATCAGAAAATGGATTGATGAATGGATGGATAGATGGATTTCTTGTACAGATTACTTAGTATAAAATCACCTCCTAAACATTTTATGATAAAAAAAAAGACAAAAATTGTAGTTTAGCTTTTGAAATCATATATTTATTATTGCTTTCACACCACAAACAACCTACACCATAAACTGATTGGACTGGCTATTTGCAGCTTCCACTCCAACCCAAATGGACCAAATTAAACAAGCAAGTGAAGTAGGAAAGTATCTGTTCAGTTTGGTTTATTTTTTTGTGTCCTTGTTTCTGCTGTTTGCTAAACCTGTCGCAAAGCACTATGAGATGCGTGAAACATTGTGGCACTGCAATTTTCCAATTTAGTGGCATATTTACTAACACTGATGATGTAAATGAGCACAGCCTCAGCAGTGTTACTTTGAATACACCTCCACTTGGGAGCTTATAGCAGATGGACGTTAAAATGGTTGAAGAAATCAACAAACATATTTCAGAGCTGCCATCTTGCCAGTTAAATCATCTTTTATTTTATTCAGTAACTGAAGCATGGTTTGACCTGAAAGCCTGTACAAGTCCTTCACATTGTCCTCTGGTGAGCGACGCGATTTACAAACACCCTCTCATTTCTTGAACGTGTTCTTAACTTTGACGAGATCTCAGATGACTAACAGCTCTCTTACACCTCTTAATCGTTTACACCTGCTTTCTCCTGATATTACATTTCAGCCACAGTTCCCTCTGGTGGTAAATCAGACGCTGAGAGTATTTGTATAAACTCCCATTCTCTCCTCACTGATTCTTGTGTCACTGAATTGGAACACCTTAAAATACATATTGCATGAGACCAAATGTACAATTTCCTGCCATGCTGCTTTTCTTCTTTATCTCTGGTGCAAAAGCCCACTGCAACTCCTTAGTAAAATGAACAAATGCAATTTCACAGTTTAACGCCAAAAACCTTAGTAAATACCCCCCTAAAAATATAAAACCTTAGTAAATATTGCCCTGCAACACTTCATTTTTGTGGATAATTGTTTACAACATTAATACAAATCTGAATAATTTACAAATATATATTTGGGCTGAAGTTGCAGTCAAAAATAAAAGAAAATGTGTTACTTCTTAAAATATTCGGACTGCCTTGCCAAATTAAAAAAGCAATAAAAAATGTTGCCATCACATACATAAGCCTTTTACGTACAAACTGAATGACCTGTATATAATATAATAAATAAAGAGCCAACCTTGAGAGTTGAGCATTTCTTTCTCTGGATATATAACATTACATACTAAATTGATAAGTGATATTTTTCTTCTTCTTCTTCTTATTTCCTAAAGCAGACTAGTTTATTAAAATGATTACATTAATGAAATGCCTGGTTCCAGTATGATGTATAGGTCATTTAAAATGTTGACACTCAACAAATCCATCCATCCTCCAGCTGTACAATAAATGCAAGTGCTCCTTTAATTTGAATTATGAACTTGAGGTAATTATTTTTTAATTTATTCCTCTCAAACTGCACAACACAGTATGTTTAAAAACACAATATGCACTTTCTCTTGTGTGTGGATGTTAACCAGCTAAAGAAAACAGTAAGTGATGGGGCCAGTGTGGAGAGCAGATAACTCCCACCTCATGTTTCTCTCTCCGCTACCATTAATATAAAATTCTGATAATGAAATTATATTTAAATTGTAGCTGCATTGTAAAAAAATCTCTTTTCTCTGTGGAGGAAAAGGTGGTGTGTGTGTGTGTGTGTGTGTAAGGGGGTGGTCAGGGCTGTTAACTTTGTGAGCCACTGAATGAAACAGCACGGGCAGTCGGTGAGTGCAGATAAAGCCCTCCTCATGTATCAGCCTGCTCACCTGTCTGCAGGCAGCCCACTGTAATGGATAGACATGAGCTGCAACCATCACTCATACTCACACATCCTGCCTCTGTGTGTGTGTGTGTGTGTGTGTGTATGTGAGAGCGAGAGAGAGAAAGAGAGAAAGAAGTAGAGAAATAGAGGGAGTGTGTGTGTTTTGTGTAGTGTAGTTTGGTGGTGGTCGGGTGATTATATGTCTGCATGGGTGCATGACAGAGAGAGACAGAGACAGAGTGTGTGGCTGTGTGTGCATTAATGTGGGCGAATGTGTGTGTTTAGTTGTGTAACCCCTGTCTGTCATTTTGATTGATACTTCTAACATGGACATCATTTTAGTAGCAGTCTCTCTCCCTCTTTTTCCAAATTGCCCAGTTTTCTTCTGTTTCTTTTACTCTCTCTCGCTCTCTCTCTAGCTGTGCGTGTGTGTGTGTGTTTGTGTGTGTGGGAGGAAGGGGTTATGGGAAAGGGTCACTTGTGGGAACTGATGTGATGGACAGCTGGCAGGACACACAGGGTGCTGGAGCAGTAAGGGGCAATTCAGTGCTGAGCCCACACAAAAAAGAGGTTGGGACTTTTCTTATGAAGTCAGATTTATATTTCTATGACTTAACCATGTGTCACTGAGTCTGAAAACAGCCAGTAGAGTTCTGTTTTTTGGAATTGGGTCAGGTTTTGTAATGCTCCAAATATAGCTACGCCAAATTCTACCCAGCATCAACTTTTGTCTGTGTTAGACGAGTCCTCACCTCCACATTTTTGTCCACAGCTCCCACTTTCAGTGCAAAAGAAGGAGGTGGTGTGTGTTATATGTAGCGAGATGGAATGTAAATGTATGGAGGTTGAACTGTTGGCCAGGTACTATATGTAGAATGGCAGTTTTTGAAACAAAGAGGAGTTGCCCCTCCTAGTTAAACGGAGCAACCGATTCATGTTAGAGGAACAACACCCTGAGACACTTGTCTTCAACATTAAGTTTTATACAGTATATTAAATAGTATGTGAGACATATACACACAGATTATACTTGTTCTTTGTTTCAAGCCAGATGCCCATGTCTTCCTTTTCAAACAACAAGGATCGTTGCCATACTGACCCCTGGGACCTGACCTCTCCAGGGGTCAAAGGTCAGCCTCCCAGCCTGCTGCTGTTGCCACAGTGATGAACGGCATCCTGAGACGTGTGTGTGTGTGTGACTGTGTGTGAGTGAGAAAGAGAGAGGCACAGAACGGAGAGTATTTATGTATCTGCCAGAACCTGTGCATGTGTGACACTACACATATTTAAAAGAGAGAGAGAGAGAGATAATGGGCAATGAAGAGAGACAGACAATCTTATTGTGCGTGTGTGTCTGTGAGACTTTGTTCTCCATCAGTCATTATGTGGAAGAAAATCCTCATAATTTCATTAGGAATATTATAATCTGATTATGGTAAAGCAGCAGGTCCTATGTACAAATGGACCAAACACAGGGCCTCACACAAAGCAGGAATTTATAACCACCACAAGCACGCACACACACACCTACACACACACACCCACATACAACTCTTACATGGCCAGATGTATTTATAACAGATAGATTTGAAGCATACTCAAAAGGCTCATAGTCACTAGCTCAAGCATCTGCCCTAAGCACAAACACAGGTAAAAACCAGGTGAGCCCATGACATGCTCATTCCTAGACATTTAATGTTTAATCTTGGGTACCTCTAGATTAGCTTTGCACCCATCGTAACTCCAAATAGTCTGTAATTATTTCATAACAATAAAACCTGAGAGCCTCCTCCTGAAAATGAGAGGATAGTATGTGAGTGACCACATACATTCCCAACAGGTAGCCTTGCACCAACAATAACATCATGCATCATTAGAATCCTCTCACCAACCCACAACACATCACATGTGGCAGACACACTGGTCTCAAGCAGTCAAAACAAACAGGTACTGTGCTCCGGGGGAATCCAGTGTTGATGAGCTGATCAGTCACCACTCCGAGGTGCTTCATTGGCTGGCTAATCTTAGGTTTTCAGTCGCTCCATTCACACCACATTAGACCCTGTCAGGTAAAACAGTGAATCCCTGTACATGAACATTCACGGACATGCAGTAACTTCAGGCCCTGCATTTTTCTCCACATCCTCTGGTCATAATGCAGGCAGCAGGAAGTAAACGATATCTACAAAACCACATGCAGTCAACAAATCCTGCTTTTAATTTTGCACTGGTGGATGTCAGGCAAGCTTGCATGAATGTGTACAGCCAGGAGATTATGACCATTCAAGGAAATCTGTGAACTGCTGCAAAAGACTTTACATAGTTGGGAAAAAAAGTCTTGCCGGTGAGAGTTCCCAAGACTTGTATGTTGTATAAACCGAGTTGCTTCTGCATAGAAGTACAATTGCATAGGTAAACCTTGTGTTTTGAACTTTCAGTCACATTTAAGATAATAATTCATTATTGTAACATTGTAGGTAAGTCAGAAAACATAGAAAAGCATGCCATGGGCTTTTTAAGCACTTCACCTATATAATGGTGTTATAATGCCAAATGAAAAAGTATATTGCTGAAAAAACAAATGGAAAAGGCAGGTGTGTCAAAATTATATGGAAAAAATTGTGTTTATAAAGTAACATTCCAGTGTTAGGCATGCAAAACAAGTTTAAATTGAAAACTAACAGGTGAAATGCATTTGAAAAACTTAAATACTGAAAAACTGCACTGCACTTTTTTACCCACTACTGTAGCCATCTATCTTTCAGGAGACAATTTTACAATTTCAGCAATACAGTAGCTGGGTGTACCTAAAATAAAACCTGAATATTAAATGATGTGTATATATATATACTGTATATAGACCAAAGTTAACGTGCTAATAATGAGTTAACAGAATTAATGCAGACACGTTCTGTGATTATGATCCTTGGCCTGCCCCGTAGTTTGTAAAATCAGGAAGCGACTTTCCACTAAGGTTGTGGATGCAGAAACAAACCTCCTTGAGCCGACATGGGTGAAGATATGGGTTTTTTGAATGGCAGGATCAGCTTCAAAGCCCTGCCAGATGGTTCTCTCAACAAGACCAAAGTTATTTGCATTTACTGTCGATGTGAATTGAGTTACCACCGGTGTACCAAAGTTATTTGCATTTAAATGGGTGGCTACAGCTTGCAGGCCGATTAACACTGTGGACTATCTGCTTGAAATAATTTGTATCACATCCAAAGATCACAGGTATGTAAAAATATCCCTTTAAGGTACATTTAGAACAGATGTTAAAAATGTACGATTCATTTCTGATTAATCGTGAGTTAACTATAGACAATCATGCGTTTAATCACGATTAAGTATTCTGATTGATTGACAGCACTAACGTGTGTGTATTTATTTATGCATTTATTCATTGACAGATACAACGGACAGCCTCTCATATAGCACCACTAGCTGATCTACAACAGGCATCAAAAGGACATAAACATGCTGTAGTGACTGTCAGAGCTCCACCAGATGGCCTGTCTCTTTAGTGAAGAAATGGACAGTCTGACAGCAGATTGTCATGGCTGTTAGTGGGGTTATTTTTTCATAATATTTTTCACTGTGTTGGTCTCTGTTTAGAGGAGGGAGGGACTGTGCTTCTCTCTCTCTCTCACACACACACACACACACAGCTGAGCAGAGGTAGAGCGAAGGACATGAAGGATCATTCCATAGTGCCACAATCAGCCAGTAATGGAGACTGTATGAGCAGTTTATCTAACAGCTACTGAAGAAGCAGAACACAGACACAGCAAAATGTGACATCTTCATCACTTTGCTTGGAGTTTTCTCCCTGAAGTCCCGTTTTTTTCCCCTAAACTAATAAGTGAAGTCCTCATCTACTCTGTAAACCAGTGAGTGTGTTTTACGCACTGTGCTTGTAATGCTAATATTTCAGGTGTGAAGACGTTGCGTGCACCCACTTCCTCTGCCCTTGTGCACCTGGAACTTGACTTTAGCACTCCCTCCTGGTGGGTGCTAAAATTTAGCTCCCAGAAGAGACCTCAAAGCAGGCGGAGGGCAATGGAGACCAATGTAGAATATGGGACGAGTGTCACATGGCTCGACACATTCAGTAGGTTCCTATGAATTAATAACCGTACATGATGCCAAAGATCCAGTAACTGCAATGAAATGGTTCTGTGGGTCATATTTGAAGGTATTGACAGAGTGATATATATATTGTTGTTTATTTTGGAGGACTCCACCATAAAGGGCTGATTGGTGGAGAGCTGCTGAGATAGTTGTCCTTCCAGCAGGGATTCCCATCTCTGCAGAAAACGGCTGAAGCTCTGTTAGAGGGACCTCTGGGTTCTTGGTCACCTCCTTGACCATGGTCCACTGTATATAGATAGAGAAATAGACAAACTGCAACAAAAAAAACAATCAAACAAAAAAAAAGGTCCATCTGCTGTTCACTTTTTCACTTGTATTTTGCAGGTGTTTGGCCTTTTTGTTTCAGATATTTCTTCAGATGATTAAAATTTTTTTAACCTTTCTTTGCCTGTGTTTTGTCTGAATACATTTGTAAACAATATGCAAATTTGCATCATATAAAATGTAAAATTATACAATGAGTTTGAAATTCTAAATAGACAGATACAGTGTAGTCACATATAGTGCCAGATCATGGGTTGCTAAAAGTCTTGTTAAACCTACTTTTCTGTTTTGAGGCAAGAAGTTCTACAGTCTCTACAGCACAGGAATTGGTAGTTACAACAAAACAGGGTTAAACAAGATTAAACACTGGACTTACATTCAGAAACACAACTCCAAGTGAATGCTGGCAGGTGTTTGCTAACAAATTTGTTCTATCAACTTAAAAGTTGAGACTATATCAGTATTGTGTTCACAATGTTCTATGAGAAAGTAGCTACAAGACAAACATTCTACATTCATACATTATTCACATAAATGCTTTCCTCTCATATACAGTAATGTACAGTACAATGCTTATAAAGGCAACAGAAGAAAATGCTGACAGACGTTGATATGGTGAATTTGTTAGCAATCACTTGACTATTTGCACAACCAGCAGATATACCAGAAATACCACAAAGTTAATGCAAAATGTAGTTAAACTACTAGTTTAATTACATGTATTTCATTGCTCCTCAGTACTGGAAATAATCGGGTACACTCTTTGGGCATCAGCAAGATGTTCTTGTTTTGCTTCCTACAGTTTTTTGCAAAAAATAAATAAACACACATCCATTTTTTCAGTGAAAATACTGCACAACCTTGTACAAACTGGAATCTCATCGTCACTCATTTAATAGCCATTTTGTATGTCATGCTGCCTGTATGCATTGTGGGAGCAGGATGAATGTTAATGGTGATTTGGTAATCCAGCTTGTGTGTGTGTGTGTGTGTGTGTGTGTGTGTGTGTGTGTGCAGTCAGCAGGAGAGGGGAAAACAGCAGTAGCCTCTGCAGACCACTTTGTTCACTAAGAAAATAGATATCATTAGCTAGCTGCACACACACAGACACACACACACACACAATAGATATCATTAGCTGGCTGTTTAGTATTCATACCCATCCACTCTACCTCTCCTGCACACACACACACTGAGGCAGAAATTAGCCAGCAGCACCTGACACTCCATCATAATGTCACAGCAAGATTTGGGTGTGTAGGTGTCCATCTGTGTTTGTGTGTGTGCGTGTGGTGCATTACAAAAAAAAACCCCCCCAGCCATTAGCTGCCTAACACACCCTCTGCTTCCAGGAGGCAGAGACATAGCAAGCCAGAGAGAGACAAAGAGAGATGGAGACAGAGGCACAGACAAAGGAGGAATGGACATTTACAGAGATTAGCCACAACAATAACACTGAATACGCTCTATGATGTACTGTTCTTATAGATTGTATGGTTACACTAAATAGGCTGTTCACATGAGCAACAGGGCTTCAGAGACAGCAACATTAGTTGGTTGGTTGTTTGGGTTCACTACTTTGGTCCAGACTGGACGATCTCAACAACTACTGGATGCATTGTTGTGAAATTTTGTAAATCCATTCATGGTCCACAGAGGATGAATGTTAATAATGTTTTTAAGCCCAGTTTGTTTTATGACCAAATGCTTGCAAAACTAGTGACAGTCCCATCAGTCTCAGTAATAGTGTGACATCAAATGTTAATATGCTACCAAACTAAGATGGCAGTCACGGTAAACATTACCTTGGTAAATGTCTTTTTTTCTTAAACACAGGGCCCCAGAAAAACTTGGACCTGCCTGGAGTGAAAATCATGTTTTGAGTAGATACGGTTGTGGAGAACACACTG
Organism: Monopterus albus; assembly: GCF_001952655.1. Lineage (NCBI taxonomy): Eukaryota > Metazoa > Chordata > Actinopteri > Synbranchiformes > Synbranchidae > Monopterus > Monopterus albus. The sequence continues at coordinate 597,691 of NW_018127972.1, read as the reverse complement.
TATGTAACAGCTACTGAACAAAAGCATATGGCAGCAGCATTAGTAAGTGTGCGAAACTCAATTTCTGCTTGATCTTGCATATAAATGTTTAGATATAAGATTCAGGGAATTGCTAAGATTAAGAAAATATTCATGCATTTTCAACACAATTAGGACTTTAAAAGCCTTCCAGTCCAGCCCAAACCCGATCTGACCTGCTGTTGTCTATAAATGACCTATTGATCCGTGAGGTCTGCAGTGAAATCTCTTCCCAATCAATGATCTTCTTTTCAAAATCCTCCAAGTGGAGAGGAGAAATTGACATGTCAGAGGACAACTAATGACATAAATGTATTAGTAACGATATTTTAAATTAGAGCGAGGGAAGAAGAGTGTCATATTGAAATGGAAAAGAAACTGACAGCTGCTTAAAGACTACTATCACCTCTTAAAATAAATGGCATAGAACTGTAAAATACAACAGTATATGTAATTTGTGCCAGCAGGTTATTACAAACAAATGTTACATGTTATAGTTCGGCAACATCTAACTGACTGTATTAATTATGACACAAGGAAAAAAGTAAGTAGGGGGTCCAACCTAACACAGGACAAAGGGTAACCTAGTTAGATAAGGTTATGCAGCATGCGTTTCCAGAAATTCATCTGCATTTTGAGACATCACACTGTTTTGAAATATCTGATGAGCTCACAGCAAGTGCTAGCTAGGCTGAAATACAGCCTCCATACTGCAGGGTTAGTTGTAACACCACATTACAATTAACCCCACTTACATAAACAATGACAACAAGCTATGTCTTTCTTGATCTATATTTTGATGACCTCTGATGTTATTTTTATTTGGCCAGACTTCATTTCCAGTGTGCGGCTTGTGTTTTTCAAGAGGTTTTGTTCCTAAACATGACCAAGTAGTTTTTTTCCCTGAAACGTAACCAAGTAGTTTTTGTGCCTAAACATAACCAAGTGTTTTGTTTGGTAAAACATAATGAAACATGATTGTAACATCACATTTATGACAGTTTCCAAGGTCAGAGAGTTTCAGTAGTTTGCTGCTCATTAGCCTGCTAACAGGGCCATCGTGTTTACAGATGTTTCTATGATGACAAACGTAGCTTAATAGTGTAAAGACTGTAATCTTGATTAAAAGTTAAAAAACAACACTAAATGTTGTGTAGACACAGGATCCCAACACTAGTGTCTAGACAAAATCAATGGTTGTTTACTGTATTACACAGTATGACACCCTTGTTTAATTGGTCAGTGTCATTTAAGTCTTGGACAAAATGACCAGTGTTTTACTAATAAGTCAATGATTTATATATTTACTTACTGTATTGGCAATAAAACCAGTGACATGAGGAAAGAACGAAGACAAATAAATCCAAATCACTGGACCAACACCCTCAACATCTGGCATCAACATATTGTATAACTACAGAGTGAGAGAGACCGACCGTGTGTTATAGAAATAAAAATTAAAACAGAGAGAGGGGGAGAAAAATCGACAGTTTGGTGGACTATTGATGTCTTCCCAGACAAATGACAAAATAGTATTGGTAACAATATTAGCATTGCACCATCTTGACATTCCTAATAGGGCTGGATTGATGTTATGTGTACAGGTATTGACGCACAAGCCCTATATTGCTGCTTCCTTAATTACTTGACGAGTATGTTGAAACCAGTATTTCACATTTACATTTAAGCAATTTAACTGTGGCTGATCCAGTTTACAGTGAGGGAAATGGTGAAAGCAACATGATTTAATTTCAACAAAGAATCTAGGACACATTCAGATGAGTCTAACTCAAATCAAGTTAAAGGATAATTGTGTTTTGTTTTTCATTCATTCATTTACTCATTCTATTCACTCAAGACCATAAATACATACCTGCTGTATTTCCCCCTAGAAGTGGGTATAGTGACACTATAGCTAGTGCTTATTTTGCTATGACTACTTTTGTTGTAGAGATTCAAGGAAGTGAGAACTCACGTTTACAGTAAACAGCAGTTTCTGGGGCATTCATGTTAGCCTCCAAGATTGCTCAGAGTAAACATGATGGCACAGTGGTGGGTTAAAGGTTAGCAAGGTGAGCGTGACTGAAAAATTAATGCGTCAGTCCCTAGACCAGCATGAATAAATCTGGGTGGGACAGGTGACAAAACAATACTTGTTTCAACTTCATTAACACCGCTGTGGTCCCTTTCAGCACGAACTTTACCCCAGTCAGTCTGCAGTTGCACCGGGCATGTTCTGGGTGTGAATTTAAACAGGGTGTCCCTGAAAAATAAAGGTAGCCTCTCACTGAACCTACCCTGAACATAGTGCCATAGTAGTAAGTCCTAAAACCCAGAACTGAATTTTTGCACTTCCAGCTCCCTCACCCTGAAGTCTATGGATTTTTTGATTGGGTTTTTGGTTAGAGGCCTGAAATAAGGACTGTGGTTAACAAAAGGCCAATACATTTTCACATTTTGTTCTATGACATAAAATATATCATCAAATACCCCACTTTTATTTTTATTTGTAATGCTTTTACATGTCTTAAAAATGCAGTTGCTAACAAGTGGCTAAATGAGACTACAGAGATTGTCTGGGAAATTAATCACAGAGGCACATCCACTCACTAGCTCACATTTACAGCCTTGTTATTTTTAAAATTATGCACTTGAAAACTATTCAGAGTAACTGACACAATCATGATCACTGTCTAGATCGCGGCATGCTAACAGGAAAGGATTTTATGGAAGAGGTAAGCAGTATAAATCAAATTACAAGTTGGAAGCTGTGGTGGTGATGCTAAAGTCATGGGGCTGTTTATTGCCTAACAGTAGTTTTACTTCTTTGTATTTGGGCTTCAAAAATCATAAAAGTGGTGTTCACTTGTGAAGATTAACTTAACACCACACAGCTGGTCACGAAGGCCCAACGGCGGCTGTACTTCCTGAGGAGGCTGAGGAGGTTTGGCATGTCGCCTAGGATCCTTTGCAACTTCTACAGCTGCATCATTGAGAACATCTTGACCAGCTGCATCACTGTCTAGTACGGCAGCACTACTGCTATGGACCGCAAGTGCCTGCAGAGAGTGGTAAAGACTGTGGAGAAGATCACCAGGACTCCACTGCCCTCTCTGCAGAGCATTTACCACCGCAGGGTGCGTAGGAAAGCTGCCTCTATCCTCAAAGATCCCACCCACCCCCAGCATGGACTGTTCACTTCTCTGCCCTCTGGTTCAGAGGTTCAGAAATGTGAACTGCAGGACCTCTAGACTGAAAAACTCTTTCTTTCCCTCTGCCATCAGACTCCTAAACAGCTGAGGAGTTTATTACCAGGAATTTTTTATTTATCTACTTTATATTTCATTTGTATTTTGTGGCATTCATGTGGACGGCAAAGTAAGAATTTCATCGTACAGGGAAACACGTTTCCTAACTGTGCATATGACGAATAAACACTTTGACTTTGATTATCTTGCTGAACAAAATGTGTAAGCATCACCAGCCTTTGTCACAGAGCCTATTTTCCAAAAGCCTATGAAAAAATCCCACTGGCTTTTCTGTCACAAACATACACTCCAGTTTGCATACATCTACGAACTATAAATATGCAAGCATAATTACACACCGTTTGCATATACAGTACACATACACAAACACCAACATGTACTGTATGTGTGGACACACATAGACTCAACATGTGTGTGTTGACACAGCTGCTGCTCTACAGTAGGTAGAGGTTCTGATGGTGGGGCTGACCCTGTACTGCCTCAGGGTGAACGCTCCATCTGTGGATTGTATCTGTGTTTTTGTACATGCTCCTAAATGCGTAATACAGTATTATGAGTGCATATATACAGCTTATGTGTGTGTGTGAGTAAGTGTGCACATGGGGGTCTTAGCCCTCATCAGTCTCACTCAGGACTCACTTAACAACACACAGGGGAGCTATAGTAGCACAAGGTCCAGGGGTGGTACAGTATGTGTGTGTGTGTGTGTCTGTATCCCTCTTTTTAATCATTGTGGAAACAATTTTTGGTACCATTATTGTGAGGGCATTTTAACATTTTAATGGTAAAACCATTTTGATGTATCATTGGCAGGCACTGTGAGAAAAACTGAAAAGTGAGACAACATGCCTTGTTCTCCCATACTGTTTACCTCTAATAGTTTTAATTCCACTGGGTCATCTACCCTGTATCAGCAACATAAAAGTTTGTGTAAATCTAAAGTGCTAACTAAAGGGGACCAGGTGTTGGGTTTAGGATTAGTACCGTACTGACCAGTTAACATCCTGGGCGTAATGGGGTTCAGCTGAAGATTTTAACCCCTGCAACACTAGACAGACGTACCGTATGTGATCAGGATGTGTCCTTGAATTGTATTCCACACCGTAACTGTGATGACATTCTTTCATTCACTTTGCGATATCCTCCACATCCGGGTAATTTCAGTTTCAACTTGTTTCATTACTGAAAAGGAGATTGCTATCATGCAGTCACCATGTTTGCAGTCATTCACTGTGACAGCAATCACAGCCAGTGGAAGGTTTGCAGTGAGGTTACTTGGTTAGATGAGTGGTGTGTTACTGGAGGAAACTTCTGTGTCTTTCTTCAAATTCATTAAAGGAATACTCCACCGTTTTATTTATCATTACACTCAATAAACATTGTAGGACTCATGATGAACAGTGGGTACAGGAGAAATACTCTTTTTTATTTCATTAGTTCTTCCTCCTTGTCAAAGTCTGGCACCTACTGTACATCACCCACATTTCACCTTGACTGCCAACGGTTAGTTCAGAAATTTAGATATTCAAATATGTTGCCTAATATAGTGCCTGATATAGCCTCAAGCAGAGATGAGGAGTGGGCCACAAAGGTCTGGTCAACTCACTCCACATGTTGGTAAAGACAGCTGTGTGAAGAATTTTACAAAAGGATTAAGTTAGGCAACATAGTTTATAAAAACATAAAGTCAGGGTTAAGTGGAGGCTGTGTTGGATAGTTAGGGACACAAAACAGACCTTTCCCCACAAGTGGAGTTCAAAGCCACTGCATTTTGTTCCTAAACCTCGCCAAAATGTGACAAAACATGCTGAAACTGTGATGGTTTCATAATTGTATTGGTATGTTTATGGCAGTCTATGGAGTTGTGCTACAATTGCTGTCATGTTTTTGTTTGTTTCCATGATGAGAAGTCTGTTAAGCTTGCCATTGCTACTTACAGTATGTTGTCATTAATGTTGACCAAGGTCTTGCAATCCCACGTGGCAATATAGTAACGCTATTTCAGGAGATGTTTGTAGGGGTCTTACATGAGGGAGGGGACAAATGACTTAGGTCATATAGTGTGGAGAACTTGCTTGGATCAGCTGACATTAATAATAATATAGATGGGTGCTAGCTGTGTCGATTACCTGCTGTAGTTAGTTTGGCAATGAAAACTGTTTGGTTGAGCAGGAAAACTCGATAAAGTCATGCACACAAGAAGACTGAAAACACACATATACTGTAGCTAAAATTTGAAGTTACCTACCCCTCATTTCCACCAGGTGCAGCTGCGATGCATTCTGTCTGCGACATGACCACCAGAGCTGATTGCTGCCAGGTCTAGTCAATGCTTGTGGCTGTGATGCATCTCACATGCATCCCAGAAGTGGCTCTCCGCTTCACCAGAGATACGCATCTGTGACACTTCTGACAAAAGTTTGAGGCACCCATATGACAGTACAACAGTAAACACAATTAAAACAGTCAAAAATTAAACCATTTAAATATGAAACCTACCCATTGTAAAAGCTCAAAAACAAGGAAAAATAGCCTACACAGAAAATCAGCACCACAATGAGCTGCTCCACAGGCGTACCAGGCTGGAGATGAAAACCGGCAGAGGATGAATTGAAACTGCGTCTGTGAAAATGAGGGGTTAAATGACAGTGGTTGCTCTGTGCAAATCCACTGCTCATATTTGTGACAAGTACTGATTTTACTCATTTGACTTTCAGGGAAGGGAACATGCACAGTTTGTAGCTACAGCTCTGGGTTCAGTCCCTCAGACATGCTGCAGCCTGGTTTCTGTCTAGTACAGTAATGTGATTTTTTTGTGTGTGTGTGAAAACAGGCAAAATGATTCAAACAGACAGCACTGAAACATAAAGGAGGCTTTGTGTATGAGCGTGTATGTGAGCTGTATTTGTGCTGTGCTGGATGAGTGGGTGTGTTCCAACAAGACAGGATATTCATTAATTTGTGAATAATTGATTATTGGCTTGTAGCTTTTATTACTTGGCTTATATGTGGTGTGTGTTTGTGTCAGTAAGCTATACAAAAGTAAAAAAGTTCCTTGGTTTTATTCATTTTACTTATAAAACTCTGAGAATTTTAATAGCACATGAATACGGTATTTCTTCTTTTTTATTTTATGCCTCTGTGACCTGTGACCTATGATTGTAAGTGATTGTTTTCTTGGAATATTGGTAATTGACCTTTTTCTCACGTCGACCTTAGTGGCAGTCTCTGCGGACAAGTGACAAATTATGAGAATGTAAAGTGTGAATTTCCATCGAGACATCCTGCAGCGTGTGGAGGAAAATAAAACACAGCAATGACACAAAGTATGAAAGTATGTGAGAGAGAAATGTTTTAGCACCCACTCTCACCTCCCAAGCGTGAAATAACAGCTCTTCTAGTTTCAAAATATTTTCCATGCTTCATTTGAGAGGATGGATGCTGTGAGGAGTCTTGCACATTTACAGCCAGGAATTCCCAACAAAACTAGCACCGCAGCACACCCCTTTCATATTTCAGGACACAAGAAATAATGACACAACACGCTGTTGAAGAAAGACGGTAACAGTGCTGTGTTTTGCATTCTCAGCAGTTGTCAAGCAAGTGCCTTACAATGCACCTCCTCAAAGCCAAGAAAACTTACATTTAAACTTATCAGTTCAAATGGCTCATAAACTGATAAAATCCAGGTGAGATTTTATAGACTTTCCTTTAAAATAAGCCACATATGTGTCTCTGTTTGCCAGATCATAGATGTTAGGTCTAGTGGATAATGCACCTGAAGCTACAGTATCTGGCAATTGACAAAATTATCAGAAAGCAAAAATAACTTGCATGCTTTTAAAGTTTAGATACAACTGTCAACAGTGAACATTAACACCTAGCTGAACAATTCAGCTTTAGCAGACATGAATGTCTGAACTGAATTTCATGACAGTCAGTATAATAGTTGATTAGATTAGATTCAACTTTATTGTCATTACACATGTACAAGTACAAGGCAATGAAATACAGTTTAACATCTAACTGGAAGTTTAATAACAGCAGTGCAGAGTGCGCAGCATCTACAGTATGAACAGTCAGAACTAATTTACCCATAGATATGTACAATTGATATTTACAGTAAGATATGTAGGGTAATATACAATATACAACAGTCTTTATGGATTTAAATTACAAGTAATGGATAAAGTACATTAAGCTTATAAAACACTAGTGCAATGGGATGAGATGGAATGAAACAGTGCAGAATAGGAAGATAATAAGTTACATGAGTGAACAGTTCAATGGATGTAAATGGTGCAAAGATAAATATACAGTATCTGCATGTGTACAGAACAGGCAAATGAATAACAGAGCAGTATTCTGTGTGTAGAGTATGTGCAAATTAACAGATCACTGAAATGTTGAGACATTTTACACAAGGCCACAAATGTTAACCTCATGGTGGTGCCAGAGGAAAAGGCACCAAAGTCATTATGCTTCACTGGATGAATGTCAAACACAAATTTTCTGGCAACTCCAGAAACAGTAAACCCTCAAAAAACAATTATATATATATATTTACTTCTTTCTTCTTTGTGTGAGGCATATCATTTTGGTAATGAGAAATTCAAATTCATTATTATTGTTCCAAAATCATAATGCACATCTTGGGCACATTAATTTCCCTTTATAGTAACTGCCAAAACACTGGTGACACAATGGAATAATTTATACATTAGTGTTATGTACATAGTCTGAATTTTTAGCTTTTCAAAAACTAGAAAAGTGTGCATACAGTTTACTCAGTGGTTGGATGGAAAACGCCGCTGAGACTAGACATGGTTGTAGGACCAAAACTCAGGCACCCCTGCTCTCCACACAGACCTCATACTCCAAATCACATTTACAGAGCACCAACTCAATTTGCCCCTGTGTGTAGCTGTTTGTTTTTGGGTGTGGTTGAGTATATATGCATATGTCTCTCTGCTGCTTTCTCTGTGTGTGGCCTTTGTGTGTGTGAGAGAGAGAGAGAGAGAGAGACAGAGAATGAGTGAGAGAGACAGAAAGATAGAGAGAAAGAGAAAGAGAAGGGAGATAGGCAGCATGGCGCCACCGCTACGACATCCTGCCCCCCATCAGTGAGGCCCCTTCGCATGTGTTCCTCCTTCTTAACTCAATGACAGCACACTGGGAAATGTGTGTGTTTGTGTTTGCTTGATATGGCGGCATGAGGGAATTTGATCGGCTTCAAAACAAGGCACACGGAAAACCAAAATTGTCATGTAACAAATAAATACTTCTAAGATTGAAGGTTTCCTAATATGTCAAATATCAATTTCCCTAAAGCAAATTGCAAGTTTAATTTCAACCTAATGTGTATTATTTATTCTAGGTGGGCACTTGCAAATTTGGTTAATGGTTAATATAGTTCGATAATAGTTTTGTTTATTTATTTTAAATTTAGGTAATTTGTATAATAAAGATATGTTAGATTTTTAACAAAATCTCCATTCAAGGTCCATCTACATTTCTTCTTGGAAAAAGCTCATAAATGGACTTTGATATAATATTTTTAAACTAGAACATGGAATTAACTTTCCTGCACACAAAGTTCATTAACACAGTTAACATTAATTAGTTAACACTATATTCAACGATTATTTCACCTAGTTCTTGGCTCATAAAATGTTGTACATATGACCACATTTGCATCTGGTATAATAGGATATAATTATGCCATGCTACACATTTAAAATGGTAAAAAACCTGTTTAGTAATTCCTTGTCTGTTTCCTGTAGTTAGGAAGCTGTTTACTGTTTGAAGTTATCAGTTATGAAATCACTAATAATGTAATTCCAGTTACAATAAAATAAATAAATTAAATAAATAAATAAAAGAGTCCTATAGATCAGTAGTTGGTTTCATATTTATTTTATTATTCCTTATTAATAATGAGTTGTATTTGTGTTTTTATTTGTTAGAATACCATTGTCATATTATAAGTTAAGTTATTTTTAAAACACTGTTATTTTGAATTGTAATTCACCTTAAATATATAAGTAACTAGTAATTTGTTTTGGTTTTGTTGGAGCGGAGCAGCTTCAGTGGGACTCAGACCTTCACGCCTGCTTTGTAAGCACACAAAAGTATGCATGTATGTCTGTGTGTCAGGTTAAGACATTTCACTTCTTAAATCCCCACTTGGTTTTATTTATGCTATCGGGCGTATACACACATTTGTTTTTATTCTTTCTGGGGACATTACACTGACTTAAATTTATCTCCTGACTCAGTCTAACCTTAACATTCCTAATCTTTACACTAAACTTAAACCAAGTCATCCCCACAATGTAAGTACTGTAACACCAAGCAAAGGCGCGCATGCACACACACACATGCACACAATTATGCAACAGAAACACAGTGGGAGAGGTTTACTGATGTTGGATTGACACATGTGACAAGCTCAATATCGAAAGACCCCCCTCTTTTCCCCTCTCTCTGTGTTTCCCCATTCTTTGTGCATCATGGCACAGTCAAACTCCACCCACCTTCTTGCTCAACTGTTTTCTCTTCTTTGCCATTGGTAAATTGAGCCCCTTTCGGCAACCCAATTGGTTGGCTGGGTCTCTCTCTCTTTCTCTCTCCCTCACTTTTTGTCTCCACCCCATCCTCCTCTCTCTCTCTTTCTCTTCCCACCCATTTTCCTTGTTCTCTAGCTTTCTATATACATTTCTGTCCAATCATTGTCTTAGCTATCAATCAGCTCTGACAGAATGTGGGGCCCACATGAAAAGAAGAGGGAGGAGGAGGAGAAGGAGGAGGAGGATGGGTGAGAGAGAGAGAGAGGATTCTCTCTCTCTCTTTGCGTGTGTGTGTGTGTGTGTGTGTTCAGGGACACAGTGGAGTGATGGCAGGCTGGGCATTAATCAACCTAACCCCTTGGAACAACCTCAAACACACATACACATGTTGGTCTTTCTATAGCCGTGAGGACATTCACTGGTACAATGCATTCCTAGCCCTTTACCATAATCTTGAAAGTCAGAACAAAATGTTTATCCCCATCCCTTACCTGACCCCTAACCTAAACCTGATTACTAAGCTTAACACTAAAACCAAGTCTTCACCCTCAAATAGCCTTCTGAAGTTGTACGTACTGGCCAAAATGTCCTCACGGTCATGGATTCAAAGCGAAAATTGTCTACACAACCACAGAAAGACATGCACTCTACACAGACAGGCACATACATGTGAGTACACCCCTTCACATGAAAGTGACCACAAGCAGACTCACAAATTATACACACGTGTGAGTTTGTCTGTCCAGGGACAGATGCTCTCTCTCTGTCTGTCTGAGCTCAGCTGTTGGTATAAGTGTATTCAATTCCCTGCAGAAGAGGAGAGCAGCTGGCAAAGCTCCGTTTGACTGTGTGTCTGTGTGTGTGCATTAGGGGACGTGGACCCACTGGGGTCTGGTCTGGCTAGGTACCACCTGACACACACAGATAGATAAATGTGACATTAAAATGACGCGTGGAGCTGTGAAAGTGATGCACTGCAGGTGTTGTACTTCCCTGCTACGCTCAGCATTGTGGGAAGTCGACACCATGGGGGGGTTGAGAGAGAAGAAAGGAAATAAGAAAAAAGCAGACAGAGAGACAAGCAGAGAGAAAATGAAGAGAGGTGAAATACAACAACTTGACTGAATAGACCCACTGAAGGATATAAAAATGTCTTTCAGGTAACTTTATACTGCCTGGCAGCCATTTTGGAGGTTTCTGCTTTTGAGTGGCAATGACACCAAACAGTTACTGTTGGCTTCAAATTTAACTCACCAGTTATGCACATGCAAATTCAGGAGTGCAAAATATTCTCTATAGTTTTGAAACTGAGACCATTGTTGCTAATGAACTGACACAAATGGCAAAGATGAACTCAGATTGAAGCTCACATTGCTTTATTTTCACAAATTTGACCAGTGGAGGACTAATTTTGAGACTGCCAATATATTAGCTGTACAGACTTTGCCTGAGCTAGTAACATACACACTGACTGTGAATGTTTGTGTTGACAGCCTGCTGAGTTTTGACTGATTCAAATCTCAGCAGGACAGTGACAGTCAATGTCTTTGCTCCAGATTCTCTTCTATTCTTCCTGTAGTTGATTCATAGGTGTTCAGGATAAACCAACGCCTTCACATTCCCAGGGATATTTTGTGAAATACCTTTTGCATCTCATAAGCCCTTTTTTCACCACCTGGTACCAGCTCGACTCAACTTGACTGTACTTGTGTTATTTGTTTTTCCATGAGTCAAATGTTGGTGATAGTACTTGTACCTGGTACTGTTTTTGGTATCATTTCCATTGAAGTGAGCTGATACCAATATGCATGAACCATATACATGAACATTGTACATCGTATCATGTAGCTCCTGGATTACAGTTTTTCACAATTGCTAAAACAATAAACCCCATTCTCTGAACCAAATTCTCAATAGCCTAAACCAATTTGTCGAATAAATCACTCTTTCTGCAAAACCTTAAACAAGTTCAGGCACTTAGACTCTGTTAGCAAATCTCATGCACTCTTTCTGCTAAACTCTAAACACATTCTCACTCAGTTAAACAAAATTCGCACTGTGATGAACCTGTGTTGCAAAACACTAAACAGAGGACAGCAGAACTTAAACACAACTAAAGCACAGTTGTCATCGTTTACACACAACGATTCAAAATTGTTCACACTTGTTTCTAATTATGTGATGAGAAGGTACAAATCATAAGCCAGTTCAAAGTGCACAGATGGCACGGGTACATCCATCAACTATGGATAACAACATGAGAGGTAGAGGAATATGAGGTGTTGGACAAAAAGGACGAGGAAGAGTAAGACCTTCCAACATGTGCAGTCTTGTCAAGGCTGGATCCGCCACACCAGAGGGTTTTTTTGCCCATTGCCTGGCAAAGGACAACATTGCCTACAACGTAGATGAAGTCCTCTGGCCAGGCCCAGCTCAAAGACATGATCCTGAGGCAGAATAATCTTTCTGATTTGTTTTTCTTCTTCTTCTTTTTTGATCGTAACATGGTTTTTGGTAAATTCACTATACAATAAACCTTTTTTGTTGTTTCTACATGTTCTGGATGCTGTGTTCTCCTTTTTTTGATGTAGTGTCTAATGACTGAGCTGCAGTGTGTATATGACTGACTTATGTGTGTATGATCTGAAAGCATTGTTTGATTTTGAGTGCTGGTGACATGGTTTTGAAACAATTGCTTGATTTTGCCAGATGAGTCAGAGGTTTTGTGAATTTAGTTTGAGTATTTGGATTTGTGTTTAAGGTTTTGAGAAAATGAGTGGTGGTTTCAAGAAACTTGTTTTAGCAATTCAGAAAAACTGTAAATAATATGAACAAAATGGCTACAGCCATTCCTACTAAGTAGAGCTAGCTAGTTGGCACGTTAGCTGGTCATTACATCGCCGAAAACATTGGAGCAAATTTTTAAATTGACATTACTTAGACTGACCACATATTCGAAAACTAGATGATTATTTTCACACCTGAAAAAATATCAAAATGTAATTAAGTGGCATAATAACAGTCCTAGGATGAAAATTAAAACTGCTTTGAGCCTGGCCTATCACCAGCTACACTGAGGGGGGGACTATTTGCAGTGGAAAATACAGCACCTGCTACCAAAAGTGAGTGGAGTCAAGTTGAGCCAGTAACAGGCAATGAAAAAGACACTATACCGGCACCAAGGGGTGCCTTTTGCATCAGTATAAGACACTCAGGGTTTTCATTACCAAACAGTGTAACGCACTTGCATCAGTACAAAAAAACTATGGTGGTTAGGTTAGGACAATATCATGGCTTAGGTTAACCACCTCTTAGCGTGGGCTTGTCCCCTTCATATACTACAACCTCTGGGTGTCAAATACTGATGCGAGTGGATACTTTACTGAAAATCCTGAGTATTTCATAGGGACGCCAAAGGCTACCTTTGACATATCATCGGTATTTGATGCCCTGGGAATGAGGACGGGGCTGATTGTCAGTTGAAACAACACTAAATAACAGCAGCTGCCATCCTGTCAGCATTTAGAATTACAGGAAGAGACAAGGTGGATTAGACAGATGGTCACTCGTGTAGCACGTCTGCACTGATGACGTGACACCTCTTGGTTGTATTTGGGCTTAAGCTATTTTGAGCTTATTTCACTGACCGCTAAATCCCTGTTATTAATGCATAATTCTCTACTGAGTACAGCCGCAATCACTGAAGAAAAATACTCCAGATAAAAGAGGAAAGAAAGATGCAGGAGCCACATCAAGTCACAGGATGTGAAGAGATTATTATTGCCAATCTGGAGGTCTCTCTCACACACACACACACACACACCCAGACACACACAAACAAACTCATCAGCCCTGAGACTGTTAATGGATGTAACACTGACAGTTATAGGGGTAACGTGGGTGAGTGTGTGGGTGTGATAAGCAGATTCAAAGGACATATTGATTCTGTACCACAACATCCTTTTGAGCCTTGTGTGTGTCCTTTAAGTGGATAAATGGATCTATTTTCTACAGGAGCGTGTTCTTCCTTTTAACTGAACAACTTTTTTTAAAGCCTTAACATAAGAAACATTTGCCTCTCAATTATTGCACTAGCTGGAGGGACATTAGTACCTGCAGCGCTGGAAGAACAAAGCAAAGACTGGAGTCGGTTTTGTATCATTATAACAGAATATGAACATGTGACTTGCCTTCATGTTGTCCAGAGTGAAAGTGTCAAAGAAAGCATGGTAACACTTTAGTACAGCGTTGCATCCCATACTGTAGGTCTATTTTACAACAAACCCATACACCCAGAGACGTACAGTATTCCAAATAATAATAATTCTTTGCACTTCTCTTTGCTCCAATGTCAAAACACAAATGTTCCCCATAGTTATTTAGTCAGTACACCAAACCTAAAATGAAGTAGTCAGTTTATTCTGTTTTTATTAAAAACTTTATAAATTAGCTGTGATTTATTTTAAAGTGCTTCAGAATTCATCACTTTACCTTCAGTTTTGTAGCTTTAGTCATAATGTATCCCATAATGATTCATCAGATGCCTGTGGGTTTAAAAATATCTTCTTCCTTTGTACCTACATATACAAATGGGTGACAAAATAAGGTAAACACCAACATAAAGTGTCTCAGTAAGGTGTTGGGCAACCACGTGCCACCAGAACAACTTCAGTGCACCTCAGCATTAACTCTCCACGTCTCTGAACTCTACTGGAGGGATGAACACCATTCTTCAGTGTCTAACAAATATCAGGCCCTGGTTTGTAATGTATATAACATCTGACAGTTTGTAGATCCAAGTACCTAAACCAGGAGATATTGTACATTTGCGATGTGAATGAGGCACAAAATTGTTTGATTAGTAGTGACCTGCCCTCACTCAGTAGGAATGAAAGTATAAGGATAGAGAATACTTGTGAACTCAGCAGTATTGGAGAAGGCTAAGGAGGTCCGCGCCGCTCTTGTGCACTGGCAGCCCCCCAAAAACTTCAAACAAATAAATGCAGACTGAATGGCTTAATTGAATCCAATTTCAATCTAGTGTATAGAGCCAATTCACAAAGATAAGACAATCCAACAAATCCCCCTTGAGCAAGCACTTAGCAACAATGGGGATGAAAAACTCCCTTTAATTGCAGAAACCTCCAACTGACCTCGGCTCTTGGTGGGCAGCCTTCTGCCTCAACCGTTTGGGATGAGTGGATAGAGATGATAAGCTTGAAGATAAGAGAGAGACATGAATCGGCAAACTGTTTTGAGCCTCACAAGCCCCCAAAACCAGTGAGGGACCCTCCAAGAAGGGTGGGAGGGGAGGTGCCCAATGCCTGAGCAGGAGGCAGGAGCCACATGTAAGCCAGTACCCACAGCCAACAAGACAGGGGGCAGCCCAGGGCCAAAAGAATAAGAAAAGGAGGAAAACAAATGGTGGAGAGAACAGGCAGCCCGGCGCCGAAAAGACAAGATGGCAGGGGAAAAGAAGAGGAAATAGAAGGTCCGGCCAAAGGCATGGAATGAGAAACTGCAGCCAAACCAGTAGAGGAGGAGGGATGACCCCCAATAGGAGAAAACCGGCATCCACAAGCAGCCTGCACGGCTGAGCGAACATCTCTGGCTGCCAGATCCTATCCTCTCAGGTGGAGTTCCAGCAGAGAGCCATCAGGGAGAGGCGAGAGGAGTTGGGGGGACCAGCGGGCTCACCGCGGCCCGAATGCCAGCAGAAGTGGCTAAGTTGAATCAATCAAAAAAAATCATTCATATAAAAATGCTTCATATAAGGTCAAGGCTTGACCTCAGAACAAACATTAGGTCTGGTCCATGCTCTTAGACTAGGTGAATCCTCTGACAAAAGAGAAACTGATAGAGTGATAGTGTCCTTTTGTCCCTTTTTCCCTCCCATACTCTTACTCTTACTCTTATCTTACTCCTATACTAGTCTTCGTCCTCTTCCTGTTCCTTCTTGTTCTCCTCTTTTTCTCCTTTTTCTCATATTCAAAGTGGGTTATGTTCCATGTCATCTTTTCCTAAATGAGAAACCCTCCAAACGTTTAGCAATGTGCAACTTGGTTTTCTTTGCAAGTGGAGTTCAAACTTTTTGGTTTGTGATTCCTAAGGATAAACAAGTGAAGGTGACCGACTAAAGCTAGTAAACTACAGTAGATGAGGAAAGAAAACTGACAAAACATTATTTCTGTGTATGTTTTTTTTTTTGCTTATCTTGCTCATTCTATTGACACGTGGGAGGTCCCAACCCCAAGGTTTATGCTGTAGTTGGTATGATAAACACCCACCCACATAAACAGTGCTACACAAATACTCAAATTGACAGGATATGGTCACACAGACAAACTGAGAGATTACAGTCAGTTATGTTTGCACACACCCAACGTACACAGTGACTACACACAGTACATGCAGACAGAAGGCCGCCAGTTTAATTAGCCGTTAATTTCCAGAGACCAGAACGGTTTGGAAGCATCCTCCCAGGAAAACAGGCTGACCCTCTGCTCCCTCTGCAGTGGGTTTGCTCTGCTTCATTCAGTAACACTGAGGCTAAACAGGATGTCAGCCTGCAGATTGTCCAGTTTGAGGAAATACCAAGAAAATTTAGGTGCAAAAATAAAATAAAAGTGTATAATAAAATGTTAATTTTTACTGACATTTCATGAAAATAATCATATGGCCAGAGGTAAGTGGACAACCAAACATGAGGTACTGTACATCTGTGACTGTTAAACATGTGATACTGAAACTATGACCATTAAAATGCTGCTTATAAATGTCTCTGCTCTTCTGCTTTAAGGCTGTCCACTAGAATTTGGAAACTGCACAGATTAGGACAAATTCTGATCACAGTGACTAATTTTAACATATGGCTGAATTTCTGCCAGAGGGGTTGTTGTTTGTGTGGCACTCTGGTGCAGTGTTTAGCGCTGTCACTTCACAGAAAAAAAATCTGGCTTGGAACCTGCATAGTGACAACAGGGGCCTTCCTGTGTCGAGTTTGTATGGCCTTCCCATGTGTGGGTTTTCTGGGTACTCCAGCTTCCTCCCACAGTCCACAGACATGCAGGTTTGATTACGTGGTGACTCTAAATTGTCTGTAAATGTGAATATGAGTAGTTGTCTGCCTCTACATCAGCGCTGTAATAGACTGGTGACCTCCCCTAGTGTCAGCTGCATTCCTCCTCTACAGAATATAGCTAATGGATGGATGGACGGTTGTTGTTTGACATGAAGTTTAAAGGGTGGTTTCACTGCTTGATGAACGCCCTGAACCATCAACTGTCTGTCTGTCAATTGATTGGATTTCTGGCAGGTTAGAAATTTTGGTCAAGCAGTTCCAAGATTGTTTATAAACTATGGTGAAGTTGTATTGCACCAACCTACTATTTTACATGGTGTGGCCATGTCTTGACTGAAAGTGCTGTAATAAAAAACTGAACCTTTCTGGAAAACAAACAAAGCATAATGTTTGTTTCTTCTAGCCATCAGCAGCTCTATTTTGTTTTGTTCCTTCTTAGAATTGATTTTAACAAAAGATTAAAAAAGAATTAGTGAGGTCCAGCACTTATGATGGCTGATAAGGCCTCAGTCAGGGCTCTGTGCAAGACAATCAAGTGCCTTCCACACCAAACTGGCTTGTGCACAGGGGCATGTCCTACTTAAACAAGAAAGAGACATACTGTAGTGTTATTTAATATGTTACTCTATGCTGTAGTATTAAGACTCCCCTCGCTGAAAGTAATGGGACTACTCTAAATCATGAAAAAAGCTCTAGAACAAATGCAAACAACAAAATGAATGTGGGCATACTTTTTGCCTTTTAGTGTAATGCAGTTGCTTTGCCAAGGAAACTCAAGGGCAAAAGAATAGTGTTTTATATTTACTAATCAAGCCTTGAAAAGTGAGACGCCCCACTTTAAATTATTCTGTTATATCAAACATTAAAACCAGGACTGTTTTATGCAACTGTTCCAACACAAAAGTCTGCTTGTTCACCATAATTACAGAATATCATGTCTCTTGATGTAAATGAGATTCACAAATCAATGTTCTGACAACAAAATAACTGTGTTCCTTTGTGCTCATGCACATATGGGAATACATGCATGATCAAAGGGATTTTTAAATTGTTCCTCACAGAAAAATGCAGCCAGTTTACGTTCAAACAGCTCCAGCTAATGAAGTTTTGGGATGCTATTTTGCCCACATTACACTGTGTAATCATGAAAAGTACATACAATTCAGTGCAATTAAACTAATATCTAAACGTGTGACAGCTTCCTGAGTCACAGAGCCGTGAAGACAGGTAGAAAGGAAAGCATACGGGCAATCCAGGTGGGATTAAACACAGTAAATCAGCAAGATCTGAATTTTGGAACTGTGTTGTGTTATACAGATGGAAAGTGCTCTGCCAAACATCTTCAAGCATTTACCCAGGCTTGTTTTCTCCTACCTACCCAGCTACACTAAAAAAAGCCGCATGTCAGCTCCTCAAAGGCATATACACGCATGCACATTCTTGCAGGAATTAAAACACACGCACACACAAACACATGCACCCACAGTGATTTTTAATAACGCTGTCAACAGAAGCCATGGTGACAGTGATGGATGGGGGTGGGACCTACAGAGACCAGGGGAATAACCTCTCTGCCAATGAGGAGCCAGCTGTGTGACCTTTGGACCAATCAGTGCACTTCCAGGTCAAATGTGACCAGAGGGCGAACACCAGGACAATCTGCCCATCTGGGACAGGATGAATGGAGAGAGTGAGAGAGTTCACCACTTCCTTCTTCACTTTTTAATTTGTAATGTAGTTGGAAATAAAAAAAAGTGTGTAATGGACAGTGTGTTTACCTTTATCATTGCTTACATATTGACTCATAATCCATCCACCCTGTATAAAATGTCAGTACTGAAACGCAGATAAACTCCATTTGTTAAAATTAATTCAGACTGAACACAGCATCAACAGGGAAACAGTCAAAGATGGCAACTAGCTGGAGAACAATGTGGAGCATTTAGCAACTAATGAGTCACATATGTGTCTCAGGCCTTGATGCAGACCACACTAGTACTGAAAAAGGGAACACTGGACACAAACAGGTGGACACAAGCAAAACCCCAATTTCAAGTTCAGCTTTATTGTCATTTCCCCACATGTATGCCTGTCATACATACATGAAAATGTCCCTCATGTACAACAGTGCAACATAAAACAGAAATTAAGTACATATAAAACAGCAATAAGTGCGAGAGATAAAAATAATTATAGACTAAAACTGGAGACTGGATACTAAAAATGCACACTATAGCTTCTAGGCCATCAGAAAGGAGTAGGGGCAGGAATCAAAACACAAACTAGGCTCCAAAGGTCATCATGCAGGTAAGGCATTTCAATTAAAAAATATATTTGCTGGGCTCCTGGAGAAGCTCAGCAATGCTTACATCTATTTATTGAAATTCTGTAGGCATAAAAAAGGGAGTGATCTGGCATGTGGTGCTATAAACTCGTGTATTTGACTGGTATTAAATCTTGATACATGAAGCTCCACCAGCACTTGAAGCTTCTGATAAGACACTTCTAACCCTTGAGTGCTCAACAGTGACCAGTTGTAGGTGACTAATGTTTTTTTTTTAATGTTAAGCAGAATGGAGCATAAAAAAACTTTAACATGTGTGAGCAGGTATGTTGGTGGGCAAGTGAGCTTCACCAATAGAGCCATGTGTTAAACATTACAACCAATCAGAAGGAGCAAAACACACACACACACACACACACACACACATATACACATGCAGATTGAGTAGGCAAATCACAGTGCATGGATTACAGCATGGTCAAAGTGATGGATAGACACCGGGACCACTTTCCTGCTTCCCATTCCACACCCGTCATTTGGAAATCACACACACACACGCACACATGCACACGTCTGTTTATTTACAGCCGGTGTCTAGCATCTGAGATCAATTATAAATGAACACGGGCTCATGATTAGCTTGAACATGATTGTGCGTGTGCACGTGGGATGAATGTGTCTCAAGAGCTGTAGGTTGGCTCGACATTTATCCCTGTGGTAATAACTTACTGTTGTGAACGTGTGTATGTGTGTAATATGTTTGCAATTAATTGTATTTTGCTCACAAATTGCACATATACACGCACACACACACACGACACATGGCAGAAGTCAATCACTTAGTCCCACACACAGATATACAGATTTGTCGATCACACCGTCATCATTAACATTGTCATCGTCATAATTTGGACCTGCTTTGGTTATGTTTGTAGTTAGTTTATAATATTCTCATGGATCAAAACAAGCCAATAATTTGCAGTTGGAAACATATTGTGCAAGCAATGCAATTATTATTATTATTTTTATTGTACATCATCATTATTATCATCACCATCATCATAATCCTTTCATCATATTGACATTACATGCGGATCACTACACACAGAGTTGTCAAAAGCAAACAAGTTTTCAGTGAAACAGAATGACTGGATCACAATTTCTTTTTCTAAAGCAGTCGGGAAATGTATTTGGCAAGTCACTGATGGTGAACATATAAATAAAATGTTCACTAACAACATGTTCTGTGTTTTCCAAAATACTACATTTTGAATATTGCACCCACTTGTGCTGAAAACAGCATTATTAAATGTTTCTGTGGTTATGGCAGCACTAAGTTAAGGTTAGAGAAAGATTGTGGGTTGGTTTAACACATAAAAGTCTACAGTGACCAAACACGATGTGTTCATTAACATCTAATCAAAACCAGTCTTTTTCTAAAGTGGCTCTAGAAATACAACCTGAAAGAAGTTGAAATGGCTGTTGAGGTGATGAAAAATGTTTTAGTTGTAAATGTAAACACTGATTGTCACTTTAAGTATAAATGCTGAGTCAAGTTGAAGTTTAAGTGAAAGTACTGAAAGGAAGTGAAATGTCAGTAGGTGATGGAGTGAACTTGTAGTGTCAATTCATTTGAAAGACATGAAATCAGAACCACTTTACGTGCATAAACTGAAGTTTAAAGAAGTGTAAACACCGAAAGCAGTTGAAGTACACTGTTTATGAAGGGAGTTAAAAAACCTCA
>NW_018127972.1:510543-576682 GCF_001952655.1 Monopterus albus | reverse complement strand
TTCAAACGTGTATGCAGTGAAAGGACATGAAATGTAATTTTAGTAGAAAAGATTAATGCAGCTGATGTGTAAGTAAATGTGAGTAGTAGCTGAAATTTCATCTCATTAAATGCAGTGTAGTGTGCACTGTAAACAGCTGAAATGTCAGCTGAAGCATATGACATGAAAGCAGTTGGTCAGTGTAAGTAAAAAAAAATTATTCACATCAGTTTGAAGCAGCTAGAAGTTTAAAATAGAATGAAATAAAGTCACTCTATAGGTGTTAACTTGTACGCTAATTATTTTTGAGAGCAGTTTCAACAGTCAATGTTGATCATAACCATTTCTCACACACTTTCAAGTGGTCTCTTTCAGAGTCACAGTTTCTGTCACTGGCTCTATGTTACCCTGTCTAGTCTGTTTTGCAAAGTGCCAACAGCTCGACACACACACACACACACACACACACACACTCATACGGCAGACTGTGAGGCAGCATGACTCCCACAAACCCCACCCAGCTGCCATCACATGTCATTCAAAGTCTGCCATGACCAATCAGAGAGGCCTGTCACACCCCTTTGTTCTCGATACCCTTTGGTCATTTTAGACAAGCAGAACGGACAACCACTGAAATGTCTCTGTCTGTGTGTCAGCCTGTGACAGTCAAGTCAGAAGCATTTAAAACCTCTGTGTGTGTGTGAAAATAAAGGCGCACTGACAACAAGCCTGTGTGTGTGTGCATGTGCATGATTGTGTGTTAAAAGAGAGGGAGTGAATTATAGAAAATTGGTCAAATTCAACATTGCAATGTTGTTAAAATGTGTTGTCGAGGCAACTGTGGAGCTGTGATCAGCTTTGATCATATGGTAACTGCCCCTACAAAAATGTACATTAATTTACAGGAGACATGCCCTAATCTTAACCAAAGTCAACGCTTGCTCTGACTTTACAATGCATTGTTTTTATACAATTTGATGAACTTTGTCATGGGGAGTGTATTTTTGGGGATGGGGGCTGCCTAGGATATGTGCCTTGGTGTTGGCTTGAAGGCACTCCTCATCCCCGGCTCCTGTGGGTCTACTAGATCCAACATGGGCAGAGGCAGTGACCTGTTGATTCCCAGAGACCAACTCTGCTGTGATGCTATTGCTAAACGTTAACATTAACATTACCTGTTGTAACTACTCTTGTAGTACGCTGGCTTCAGCGTTAGCAATGTTTTTGTTTTTGTCTGTGTTCTCATGTCTGTGCTCTCTCTTCTGTGAAATGTTTACATTACTTAAGGAAAAAAACTCAAGATATTGGTTTCTTGGTGGTGATTACCATTGTTGCTGCAAACCGTGGACTGTGGAAAGCTTCCCCATTAAGTCATTTAGAACTATTTTTTGGGTCCAGTCCCTGCAAAGCTGGTGTGCTCCTGGTTTTCTGTCCCCACAAGTACTGTATATTAGCAAGTCTGTCCTTCTTGGTCAGTCTCAGATATTACTGTGAAATACGAACTATGCTTAACAAGAATCTTCTGTGTGTTTTTTCAGGTTACAAAAACATGTATTCAAAATCGTATTTAATATTATCCTTAAACAATACTATGTGTATGTATAGGGTGTATAATATAACACAGGTTGTAACAGAAACTTTGCAGTACACAGCTGGGACACACCATGACAAGCATGTCTGTTGTACTTGGCTGTCAGTTGGCTTTTTGCACCATCTACTGGTGGAAATGCAAAAGTGCATAAATGCCAAAGAAAGATGCTAGACTATTACTACACTGCTACACTGTTAGTAATTTGTTAAATCATTACCTACAACACTGTAACATTGTAGATCAGTAGCCATACACACCCAACTACATTATTACTGCTTCTGCATTTTAGTTATAAAAGATGAAGTAAAAGAGACGCAGCAACAGAAAAAAAAACATTTCAAATATGAAGTCTATATCATTTGATAACATTCATGACTGTAGTTTTTGTGTAGGTCAGTGCCAGTCACTAGCTATAACCTTTGAATTTACAACAAAAGTCAGCTTCACTACAGGTATTTGGTGCTGTACAACACTGCTGTACTGAACAATTTAAAAAGTCACATAGTTAATCCAAAGCACTCCCCTGCTTTTTGGCTCTATCCTCCCCTCCCCTTTATTTTCATTAACTTGTCTCTACATGTTTACCTTCGCAGTGGGATAAATGGTTTTTCTGTTGCTAATTGCGACTGCATGTTTTTCTGTTGGCTGGTTTTGTGTTTCTCCAATCAGAGCTCTGAGATCCAGGATGGAACCCGTTTGTTTTTTCAAGGACAGGGGCATAATTTATATTGTGTGTGTGAGAGAGTGACCCATGTTGCTGTCTCATGGGTCTAAAATGTTCCATCAAGTACAGCAGATCCTAAAGAGCTATGACTATTTTCTGTGCCTCATATGCATACAGAGAGGGAACGCATCTGAATTTTTGACTGGTAGTGTACATGTTAAGGTTAGAAATATATTTACTATTAGGCTTTAGGTGGAGGTTCAGGTTCAAGGGATAAGGTAAAATTTAAACTCTTGAACCCCACTTTTACCCTAGGTACTTCAAAGTGCCATGTTATGTGCAATATTGTGTGTAGCTGTATGAGGCTGCAGAGAGCCGTGTGTGTGTGTGTGTGTGTGTGCTCTATGGAAAGGTGGGATGGCTTATTGAGTGATTCATCTTGTAGAACACAGATCTTTGGTCAGACTGTGGCATAAGAGGCCCCTCGTTTTGCTTCAACCAGACCTAGGTTATATTTATTTAGTTTCTGTTTATTTGAAAAGGAGGCATGTGGCCAAGGAGTATAAAGGCCATGTGCTGTGTTTCTTTTCATTGCGGAATGAGAAATGATGGCGTTCAGCAATGAGCCCCAGGTTTTGCTTGCTTGGGCACACCAACTGGGTTGGATTGTTGCAGTCTGTGGGGAATCGTGTTTTTAACTCTTTATGGTGTTGTTACAGCCAGCACAGCTAAAAGACTGAACATACCTGGTAGAATCTAGTTTAACATCTTTCAGAACCGTACAGACATAGACAGAGTTTTCTCTAAGACTAACAAGCCTTTGTAAAGGTTGCTGCAGTTGATGGAGGTCTTCCAGAAGCTGTTCTGGAAATATCTAGAGCTTTTAAAGCCTCACAAGTTTTCTAATACTGTATTTACAGATATTTAAGAATTTTCTGGAGGTCACTAAATGTGTTTAAAGTGTTTCTGAAGGTTTATTCACAGCCGTTTTCACATATGAACTCCTGACAATGTCCACCGAACCTGGACTTTGTCCAAAGTTGCCCTTTCACATATTGAACACAACATGAAATTGTCCGTAACAGATATGTTCTCACCTACTGAGAATACTCTGTTTGGTTAATGCAAGGGGGCAGTGGTGGAAAGTAACTTTAAAAAAGTACATTTTCTCAAGTACTGAAAATAGGTACAGTTTTGAGGTATCTGTTCTTTATTTGAGTATTTTCATTTGGTGCTACTTAATACTTCTACTTCACTACATATTAAAGGCAAATATTGCACCTTTTACTCCACTGCATTTATTTTATAACTTTAGTTATTAATTACTTTTTATAACCAGATTAATAGGTAACTGACACAGACGTTTGCGTTCACAGCTCCTCCTGGTAATGTCTAGATAATTTTAGAATTGCAATGCATGTCTGAAAAGAACTTTAGCCTGCCAGATTTTTTTTGAAGGTCACTGAAATTCAAGATTTTGTTGCATTGTGGGACTTCATTAAAGTCTTAAAATTTCTGAAGGCTTTAAGAAATTTATGAAGGTCTTTTTCAGAGTTTGTACTGAAGGAAAAGTTAGACATTTTGGGAAATACATTTATTCACTTTGTTGTGCGTTAGATGAGAAATGTAACTGGCTAAACATCTGCTGGAACCAGCTACATATTTACCATATGGAATGGCATCAATCTTCTCATTTAACTCTCAGCAAGAAAGCAAATCTCTGCCAAAATGTCTGGCTATTCCTTTAAGAGGGTTTTAGTGGATCCATCTGAGGGCCTCTTGGGGTTTTAAGACTTTTCTGCAGTCTCTCAGTCTCACTGGAGATCTCTGGAGGTTTCTGGAGGCCACGGCGGCTGTCGTCTTCTCCTGTCCCCTCGCTCCTTATGGTGTCGGTTGCTTGGCTTTTTGAAGCCACTAATTAATTTTTACAGCAAGGCTTCCAGCTGGAGCCTGCTGTAGAAAAATAACCGCACAATTACATTTCCACATCAGATTAAAGGTGATGGTTTGCAGGCAGAACATTTGGCCGTGCAGAGACAAGCCTAATGGAAAGCAGAAATGTCAACTAAACTCTGTCATGTTACACCACTGCTTTAGAAGTAAAGCTTCTGTCATGCTACAAGACATTACAATATCACAGCAACAGAGACAAAACAATCACTCACAAGAGCTCCTGAAGCATTTCATCAGCCTCAACACTTGACTTGCCCTGACTCACATGCCCTTTAGCCAAAACAATTTTTAGAGAGAGACCAAATGGAAAGTTACCTCAGTGTAGGGACAAAGTATAAATCAAACAGTTATTATACCTATGTATGTTATAGATAGATAGATAGATAGATAGATAGATCAAAACTCTCCTCTCTCTCTCTCTCTCTCTCTCTCTCTCCATCTGGGTGTCTTTAGTTTTTAGCCCACCCACTCTCTCTCTTTCTCTCCCTCCCACACTATACCTCTCTCTCTTTCATATTCCCAGCCTCTCTCTCTCTCTATCTCCCTCTCCCTCCCTCTCTCTCTTTCACATACTCACGCTTTGTCTCTCTTCCCTACTCATGCCCAGCCCACTTTCACTGACATCACACCTTAATTATCCAGTCAGTGGCAGGCCAATCTATCACTGTCATATCCCTGGCCAATCATCTGCTGTATGTCAGTTCTCTCCAGCCAGTGGCGGAGAGCGTGCCTCTATTAGTGCAGTATATAAACAAGGCCAGCAATGCATTAGGCACATAGGCATATCAGAACAATGAAAAGGATTATCTGACCACTGCATGTCTTTTGTGACAGAGAGAAAGACATCAGCAGTGGATGCAGTCAACAGAAAAGTCTTGTCTATGTGCTGTTTGATTGACAGGTGCTCTCTGGTAAGACAAAGATGAAGTAGAGGCACAAACTGACAGAAAGCAAAGTATATTTTTATCATTTATTTCTCAGTGATGAGGTGATGCCTTCCCAATGAAAGACCTTTGCCACATGACCCCCTTGAGTAACACACACACACACACACACACACACACACACACACACACACACACTAAAAGACCTGTTGGAATGGAGAGCCAAATCAAACAGGGTGAGTCATTTTAGACAGAACATAGCAGCAGACCTATTGTATAAAAAGCTGTGTTTCCCCTCTCTGTACATACACTTGCACTGGTGAACACAACCATCTGAGAGGTGATGATGATGTTATTTCTTTCTGTTGAGTCAGCACCAAGTCAAATGCCAACTGTTCATTTTCTCTCTGAGCACATATTTTCCACCTTTCCGTATTTCAGCAGGCTCTGTCTTTCATCTAAGTCTTGGATGTAACGAACCCTGGACCTTGTTATTCATATAAAGACACTGGACCAAGTGAAGCTGTTCTCTGAGCAACAAGTCTGTAACCCAAACCTGCAAATGTGCATGCTTATTGATAAAACTAAGAACAAATCCAGATTTTGAGACACTGTCAGCAAAAAGATCAAATAAACTAAAAAGGATATTAAAAGACAAAGTAAGCTACAGAATATGACATTCTATGTAACATGAATTTGTCATTTCAATACCAGTGCTTGTTTAATGTTTAACTGCAGAACTCGCTTGATTTTCTCCAGTCTTTATAAAGGTTTCATGTTCATAGTAGGCATATGATTGTGATTTAAAAGCTTTTTGCACTGTATATTTGTTAGGATGAATCTCACTATTCATGTGCCAACATTAGCATACTCATGGTCTAACTATTCAGTGATTATTAAATATTAGCAGTCTGACTATGATGAAAGTGTACATATAGAAACATTGTGAAGCACAATATAGGACAAATGACACCCATATAAACTCAGAAACACAATGAGACTAATGTCCATGAATCTATTGCTGCACTGCATGCTAGGAAGGTTACATCACATTTGAAGAACAGGGTCCTGACCCATGACAAGGGATTGTTGAGTTATCCAGATAACTATGGGCTCAGCTCAGGTTTTCCAGTTCCACGAAGCTTGTTCACTTTTAATCGGGCGAGATCACCATGGTAACTTATGCTGCATGGCTAACCTGCTCCGCAGCCGGTTAACTTCAGAGCATTGGATCAAAACCTGATAACAGCCTGAGCACTGACCTATCAGATCACTAGAAAAACTGAGGGATCATCCCTACAGGATCCTGACAGGGACAAAAGAGTCTGCATTAATGTGATAAATAATAAACAGATATTTCTGTAGTGCAGTCAAATCATTGTGCTGTTTCAGGTTTTCTATAGGTCACTGGTTATAAAGCCAAGTTTCTAACAAACTGAGGAAGTCTACAGCTACATGATGATCAACACTGTGTTTTAAATGGTTCCTGGTTTAATCTCTGACTCTTTTTGTTTTCACAGGCTTCCATCACTGCAGCCTAGAAAAACACAAAACTTTGTGATGATAATTTGTCTTTTATTATAAAAATGATCTATACACTCTTAAATATTTCCTATGATTATAAATGAACATATGACTTTAGGTGTGACTCCTCTCCACTGCCCTCTCCTCTTCGGCTATGGCAGCACATTAGTAATTTTTTTAAACAAACACATGTTCACAAAAATTTTTTATCATCAGACAAAAGAGGACACTCATTCTCTAACACCTTTATAATAATACTTTTCATAATTTACAGTCCTTAGCCATTTTTTAATATTTAGCACTGGGGTAGAAAATATGTGTCCAGGGGTATGAGGGTTTTCAACTAATTGTGACCCTGGGACTACCAACCTGACTAAGAAATAACCTGAGGAGCACTGTTGTGGGATGGATAAACCAGATGGGCACTTTTTTAATCTTGAATGTCACGTGGGCTTTTCTAAATGTTATATATTTGCATGAATTAGATTATTCACAAACCATAAGTAATACATGGAAATGTTTTTTCTAAAGATTCCTACAGTGAAACTACAATGCATTACTGAATGCATGGTCAGGGACCTCCTGCAATGACTTCACGGACCACCAGGGGGCCGCAGACCACTGGTTGAAAACCCGTCATAATACCGTAGGTTATATATGGATCTGTGTCCAAAAACGTCATCTGACAGCAGAGTTTCAACAGTAAAAGCACAGAGGCAGCCTCACACACTTAACATTAGATACAATGTTGTCATGTTGTTTGCCTGCTGCACATGTAAAAAACAAACAAACAAACAAAAAAACACCAGTGCCATCATTCAGGTTTTTGTATTTGTACTGTAACACAAGTGTGTATGAAGATACTACTCCCCAGGGAGAAATTTTGGGGGAATATTTGGGCCCCCTTTGTTTTTTCTTCTGGCTCAGTAGTTCCTCAGTCAGAGTCCGGCCCACATACAGCATGACTGTTTGGTCTGGCCTGTTCCTTGTGCACACACAGAATATCTTCCTGCAACACTAGAGGATAACAGCCAGAATCAGCACAGAACTGAAGTGTATGGGCCAGATCCAGCCTGAGGACCCAGGCACATACTGGGCCCGAAGATTTCATTAGAGTATAGTTATTTTGAGGACGATATAAACTATGCCAGATATGTTAGTGAAAAAACATATTTAAAATGACTCCAGTGTCAAACAGGGTCTGAAACTGGAGTTTATTCCTGCAGGGTCAGTTGCAAACCATCCAGCCGTCATAAAATCCAGAGTTCTGAACAGATCTCCGAAGCTAACAGATGGGTGTCCTTCTTGAGATAATCAACACCTTTTCCATATGTGCAGTGTAAGGCCCAAAAAACAACTTTCATGTCAACCTCCTCATAAGCTCTCAGTCATACTTGCTCATTTTCTACCTCCTGCCTGTACACATCTCTCTAATGATGTCGCTAAAACATAATCTCCCCCTCCCAAAAATCAAACAACACACTGAGAAACTCTCACACTCTCAGACTGCTATATGGTGCACATATAAAGGTAGGAGGTGGTTGCTTTCTCCACACTGAATCAAACTGTTCAGAAGGAAAGGATGGGATTTCTTTGGTTATCTACTTTCAAAATCGAACTTCCTCCTACTTTTAACTAAACTGTGAATGTAACAACAGATACAATAAAAATTTAAGTCTTAAAGTGGTTCTGTTATTTTTGTTTTTGGTAAATTATACAACTAGACTATCTATCTGAATCCGTATAAGAGAAGCTTGGCAGGTGAAAAGGAAAGGAGAGTCTGCCCCACTTGTTTTCAGTATTCAGTTAATTTGGACCAATTTGGTTTGACTGTTTTGCTTAATTTGTAATGCATGAGGGTTGTTGGGCATTTTCAGTAACACAACTTTAAATCATACCTATGATAATAAAAGCGGGTCAAATGTAAGTTTACATATAAATAGTATCTATGCACAACCCTGTCACAAACACTCAGTGAGAGCTAACGCCTCTCATATATCTCTACCAAGTGACTTCAAATACCAGTCAAACATCATAAATAAATGATTTGATCAGAACATCCTTTCGCCCTGGCGCAGTATAGTCTGTCGTTATGATGATTCTTTCATCTTGGCTCTGTCTTAACTTTGTCTCCAAGTCCAACTCTTATTGAACGATGCTACTAAGATGTGATGTGATGATTAATAATCCTGGCCGAGTGGCATCTCCACTGGAGCACTACGTTCCGCCACGCACATGAACAGTTAGTGCGTTCTCCCAATAATGTTGTTGTAAAGTAAGATCTTGTCATTGAGTGCGATCCTACTTTTATAGGCCCATTTATTAAATTTAATTGACTTTCCTGCTGTGACAAATGTTCACGAATCTGATTTGTCAGCAGGAGCTTGGACAAGGCTGGCCTTGCGTTTCTCCATTGTTACCTGTTGATCATAATAAAATCAGTCAGTTACTGTGGTTTCAAACGAGGGCGTGACAACAAAAACAGAAACTACACTCTGTCTCAATAAGTTGTGCAAATACTTGTAACAATGCATATGTGTGCAAAAGTATTGAAGCCAGTAGCGCAGAGTTTGAGTCCTAATAGGCCGGTTTAACAAATCCAGCTGTGCCTAGACCATATAAAATGCTGGTTCTATGATGAAAACTACCACACTTCGTATATAATGATCCTTTGTAAAATTAGGTTTATAATAACAAGTTTAAATCAGCTTCTAAAGAAATGTTACAGGTTTTTGGAGTAAATTAAGTTTTGATCATGTGGTTTGAGAGTTTTGAGGATAAATAAATGAATATTACCCATAGCCACGGCTCTTATTTCCTGCGGTCATACACTCTACTTACTGCCTCTCTGTGCTTTTCTAGTTTTCATGTCCGTCATGTGTTCAGGGGCCTATTTGTGAAAGGAGGAGGCAGAAAACCAATCGCATTACTGGGAAATAAAACCTGAACGAACCATTGGCTGGAGGAGTGCAAGCACATGACTCATGACGTCACCAGGTTTCTACCAATAACACCACTGACCACACCCACAGCTCTGAGTTTCTCATTAATATTTACCAGGATGTGGATTTTGAACAAACGAGTTATGCTTTTGCCATCGACAGTATTTTAACGTTTTGTCAGACAACTGTTTGACTGATACTGAATTAGAAACAAACAAACAAAGAGGAAACAGACTTCAAATAGAGTTTTACTGCAAGTCTCACAAATGGTAGACAGACAAATTGACACTTAGTTTGGTTCAGTAACATTTAAGTATAAACAAAATAATTAGTATGTCTTTGGCTTTTTTCTTTTTTTTTTTCTTCAGATTACAGATATTTAATATCATTTACCATGTTTAACTCGCACTGTACCAATAATGTAGACACTATGCTTTCCCATTCTGGCCACAAAACCCTGCATATTCTTTGAGGTCCCATTGATTATAAAGATCAACATAGCTATTAATTTATCTTCATGTCACAGCAAGTCACACATTGCCAGTATCATATTATCTCACACAGACTGGTAACATTTGCTTAGTATCGTATAGTATTACTACACTTCTCATCAGTTTGCAATCCCTATAAGGCACCTACATACAGTCAGAACATAAAGACTTTATTAAACTACAACATTCAGTGCATGAACAATGTCAGAATTGGCAGAGATGTGCAGAAGTAGTGTTTGTGTCAGTTCTTTTTTCCAGCTTAGCTTTACTGATGATAATGTTTAGTTAAACTACTCACTCACAAGGCGATACAAACACACAAATAGTAACATTTTACAGGATGCAGCATAGTTTTTATAACAACTGTTCCAAAATTATTCAAACGTGTAGCATTTTTATGGAAAACAAAACTTTCGTGTATAAAACTGTGTAAATCACCAATGTGCAAAGCAGCCCGAATAAAGCCTACAATCATGTGTTGAGGAAATATAAGTGGAAGATCCTGCTCCACCAAAAGAAAAGTAATAAAACTGATCACGTGTTTTCATTGATTAGTTTGGTATTTGGTAACTGGCCAGTCTTGTGCAGAAGCACGGCTGAACTCTTCAGTCTTTACATTTCATTTGTAAAACCTGTTTGAATATCTGGTCTGTTTCATGTAAATGCAACTTCTACCCGATCACGCAACTCTCAAACCAGATAAATTAATCTAACACAATGCAACTCAATGTCACTGCACAAGCAATATCCTATTGCTGACCGGGTAATCGCTATAGCCTACTATCTGACAGGCCTGTAACAACTGTCCCTTTAGTCTATTCCTATAAAAATAGCTTTGGGAACCTTTGCTAATAATCTTAAAATTTTCTGGCTGAAGTCATTTCAGTATGGACCATTTGATCTGCTCCTTGGCTGACTGCAGAACCTGGAAAAAACAAAGAATTAAAACATATAATACAGCATCTTAGCAAAATAATAAAAATTCATTATAATGTAGTAAAGTATAAACTACAAAGGCATTTTCTAAAGAAAATTGTTGTGCATGTCAGGTACACTGACTCTACATCATTATAATGGGCTTATTCACAGATAGCCAATACTGATCATTTTGAAATTTGTTTTCTTTGAATGGCATACAACTGCTTTACAACAACAACAACAATAATGATAATAATGCACCTCAATTCAACATATCATTTATGACTCATTAAATATATTTGTTTTCATAATGATCGTTGGTTTTAAGCAATTGCATGCTCAGCTCAGGTGAAAAAACCCTGAAATACCAGTATAGTTTTGTTTACACGTTGTTGTTTTTCATACAGTATTCATGCTAAAGATAAAACATATATTTGGAGACAGTTCTATTAATTCCAATAAATGTTTCAAGAACAGACTTGTATAATGTTGCAGTACTAAGGATCAACCACTAGAGGTCAGACGACCAGGCAGCAACGTGCCGGTTCATATCACCATGTTGAAGTAGCACAACATGATATACTGTAAACTGTAACATTTACATTAGGTCAGTGGTGGAAGAAGTACTCAAATTCTTTACTTAAGCAAAAGTAACAATACCACAATGTAAAAATAATCTTTTACAAGTAAAAGTCATTCATTCAAAAAGTTACTTAACAAGATATACTTCAAGTACCACAAGTCCTCATTATACCAAATGGCACATTTCATATTAATGTACATCATATTATTGGATTATTATTACTGGTGCATTATTGAGTTCATGACATCTAATGTTGCAGTTGGTAAAGGCAGAGCTAATTTTAACAACTGTGTAATCTGAAGTACTACTGAACAGCTTGTAAGGATCATCTTTATTTGGCCAAGTATGTTACACACAAGGAATTTATTTCAGAACCGAGGCAGCCATCTGCAGCACCAACTCACACCGATGGCTCTAACCATCGGGGGCAATTTGGGGTTCAGTGTCTTGCCCCAGGACTTTGACATGTGGACTGCAGGCACCAAGATTCGAACCTCCTTGTAATTTCTGTTCAACAGTGTGCACAGTCGGTCAGCCTGTGTGGACTAACATCATTCTCAGAACCATTTCATTCATTATATTTTACTCATATTCACAGGGAAAGGAACTTTCCTATTTCTAATAACTGCTGAATTATTTCATCATGGTCTAAATACCCCACAAGTGTCCATGTCTCACTTTTTTGGTGAGAGGCAGAGGTGATCATCTCTCTCCTCCTCTGACCAACACTAACTGGCCACTGTTGGTGTACTCCCCTGTCCTTCAATTTAAACCCAGACCTCTTTTCAGCACTAAGGCTGCTGTCCATTCCCCATTCTGACAGCAGGTGGCGCATAGAGGCCAGGACATTCACTGCAGGATGGAATCCTGAGAAATGAAGTTGCATCAGGCCCATGCAGAGTTCTCCACTTTCATCTGTTTACTGTTTTTCCACTGTTGGGTTGGTGCGTCCTATACTTTCCTTGAGCGTGTCAGTATCCAGTGCAGATTGAAATATATGTATTTACTTCACTAGTTGATGGCTTTAAAGTTACTTTACAGATGCAGTTTTTTTAAATACAAAATTACAACTCATAATAGGATATTACAAATAAATTAAATATCTGAATACTTCCACCACCAGTGAACAACACACAACAGTGCAGTGCTGCGTTGATGAGTGTAATGTCATCAGTCTCGTTCTGGAGATGTTCATCACTGTGGCTTTTAAAAGTCATCATTGTCCCATTAGTGATATAGTCTTGTTGATTTCTTTGGTTTGGTGATTTCTTGTTGAAGTTTTATCATGCCTAGATGTGGTTGACCACAATGTTATGCATTGCTAAAGCAGAATAGGCTTTGTGAAGTTAGTAAAGACTTACGTTAGAGGTCAGAGCCAGTTTCTCTGTTATGTGCTGTGACGGTTAATGCAACAGATAAAGAGAAGCATATCAGCATATCACCAGAAGAAAGCATATTAAAAAAACATTTAGTTAAAGAAATTACTGCATTGTGAAGCAACAAATGTGATGGAGTGTTATTAAAATAAATAAAATAAAGATTTTACTGATAATCATTGCTAACATGCAATGCTAGCAGCAACTGCAGAGTGAACATGCACGTGCGTGTTTCTGCTGCAGGATTTACTATATGTGTAGGCCCAACACTGTATGTTAGGTGGCAAATATTAATACTACACTGTGTGTGTGTATATATATATATATATATATATATATGCACATACATACATACACACACACACACCTGTCTATCTGTGAGAGGGTGTGTGTGTCTGCATGCAAGCTTTTTTGACCTCATGCAGCCCACACAGTTTGCTCATTACATTTATTTTTATCTTTTAACTTCTGGTCCACTTCACTGGCAACAAGACCTCCATTTCATTTGTGATGTGCCACAAGGCTAATTTGTAAAATTGTTGCCTTATAGTGAGAGAAAACTGAGAAAACTAATAGTTCATTTCCTTGATGCTCCAAAGCAGAAAATCCTACAACAACCATAATGCATTGCATGTAACATCTGCCAGGACTGTCCAATGACATTCCTTTAATGCATACTTTCCTAGTACCTTCTACTGGTAATGGTGTGTTTAATACATACATACATACTGTATGCTACTTGTTTTTGCGTTTGTATGTAATTGCCATAGTTAAATTTTGAAAAGGATTAAATCATAATTATATAGCCATTTGTCTTAAATAACTGAACAGACTGTTTTTCATTGTGACAAATTTTCCATGCCACTTTAAAATCAAATCACAACGAATGAGGTGTATTGCACTTCAGTGTTGTCCAGCAGAGGGCAGAGCTCTGTCATTAGCTGTGACAAGGACATGCAGAAGAACCCTTTTCTTTTTAAGATGAGGACACATCATCATTATGACCAACTTATTTTACAGTAGTGTTTATTTGAGTCATGTCTCTTCAAACAGCCAAAATGGCGTTTGTCTCCAGGGTGCCAAGCTCTAATTATAGTACCTGTTTGACAGGCAGTTTTGCTGGCTTCAGTCATTAAATGATTCTATGCAGCAGACATCACTGCATGAATCTAGCTGTCAATAAAACCCACAATGAGCCACGTCTACCTATAGACCTCGTCTGCTGTTCAAAAACAATTACAAACACATCAGGAAAACACACTGCTGCACTGGGTGACATGTTTCCTCATTCCGAAACATAAGACCCTGATATTTGTTAAGAATATCCGGAGAACTTGTGCATGGACCCTCGACTGTTACTTACTTCAGATGCTGTAAAAGGTTATGGCTGTTCAAAGCCTTTGGGTCAACATTTTTAAAAAATATTAGGGCCTTGTGTTTTGTAATGAGGAAACATGTCAACCTGTGCAGCGGTGTGTTTCCCTGTTATTAATTGCTTTTGATTAACAGTGGAGGTCTATGGTACAGATGAACAAGTTAATCCAGTTCTGACAGGCTGACATGCATTATTTGTGAGTAGAAACAAATCATTGTTGGTTCTAGTTTCTGCACGGGAGTGCTTACAGAAAATGACCAGCCTTATCTTTTATGAAGCCACACCCACCAACACATTCTGATCGGTCCTGACTAATAACAGCAGCAGGAACAACTCGATAAAAAGATTAAATCTACCCATCTGGTCCGGCGTTCTGTAGAACTACTGAGCTATCTGATTAGTGGTAAGTGGTTGTCAGGCTGCTTTTGAAAATAATTTCTTATTTTCCTCCACCTCTGGAGATCTTTGACATTATAATATGTATGTTACATTATACAAGTTGTCATATGTTTGCTAGATTTCTCACATGTAGTGGTCACAAGCAGCGATGTGACATGTTTACAGTTCTGGAGTAGACAGGAAGTTAAAAGACAAAATGTTATTGTGCTTCCAAGGAAATAATGGGTGCATGAAATCAATATTCACCATATATGTGACATGTGTGTACCTGTCTGTATGTAGTGTATATTTACTGTATATACATGTATGTGCAACTCTATCAGTGTCATTTACACATGTGTGTGAGTTACCTGGGCCACACTCTGTTCAGATAATGGGTTCTCATCAGCCTGTAAAATAAAATAACATCACTGAGCGTACAAGAGAAAAATGCACAAGTCGCACAAAATACTTGATACACACACATGCACAATACACAAGCAGACCACTGCCAAAACCATTACATCTGTGGAAACACCACTACATAGTGTAGGTCAGTAACAGTGAAAGTAAACTGGTTAACAGCTCAGCCCATCACAACTCATATTAGAACTGTAAACCATGCTGTGGCTCCAAGGTTGGCCATGTCGGTCTGTCTGTCACTCCACAGACTCCATAGCTCAACAACTGTTGGATATGTTTCCATGACATTTTGCACAGGCGTTCACAGTCCCCAGAGAACATAGTCTAATGACTCTGTGTTTCCTTGACTTTTTCCTCTAGCACCACCAGCAGAAAGAATTTTGGCCAGCCTTGTTATATAGTCAGCATGCTCTCTCACCATGCATTTACCTCATCTGTCTCCTTTGTCCCTCCACAATGATTATCTCACTCTCATGCATTCAGTCTCTCTCTCTCTCCACTTTCTCTTTGGCTCTGTCCCTCACCCTCTGTCTGACTACTGCAGCTGCCGCTTGTCTGTCTGTCCCTCTAGGTTACCGGTGATGTAATCGAACAGGACGAAGCCATAGGCTGGCTCTGACATTAGCTGACACCAATCAGAAGAAGAGAGATGGGAGAAGGAAAGAGGGAGAAAGGTAAAACAGGTAACAAGAGGAACCAAGTCAATGAGAGAACTGCAGGAAGCTACAGAATGAGTCTGCTCTGACGGTCATAGAATATAGCAGTTGTTTTACATATATATTACAATAATACAAATGAATAAATTGAAATGATTGGTAGCTGGGAATAACTGACAGTCATCTTACCCTGTAGCTGACCTTCTGCAGAACCTGTTGGGGGTCACTCTCCAGAATCACCCTGGCAACACGATTAAGCAACCAGTCAGACACAAGTACAGCACAAACATGACTAAGGCCATTTTCTTACAGTGACTTGAGACTTTATCCAAAAATGATCAATACGTTTAATGATGTTGAAAATAACTGCAGCCCTAGCCCATAGGTTAGCTAGACTGAGTGCACAGTAAATCTTATGTAGAGTGGATGTGTGGCAGTTAAACATTTGCACATATTGTCCTGTACTTGTAAGCTGCTGTAAACATTATTTCCCTCTTACCCTCCATCAATGATTTCATCCACGACTAGGAATGCTCCTTCCATGTTTTCTAGTAAACACCTCCTCTCCACATTTTTCCTACAGGAAATAACATAAAAACAGATCAAGATGGCAGATGGCTGCCTCGATCGTGCACTCTCTCATGTGTTTGTTGTTTTCCTCATTCTCTCAGTCTTTTGCAACCCATCCTGGATTAACTTTAGCAGAGAAGAGCTTCTAAACATCAGACAACTCATTCCAAACACCCTGGTTAAATTACAGAAAAGGACCTGGACGCTACTCCTGTCTATTGTATCCATCTAGTGAATTTCTGCTCTTTAGCTAACACGGATGAATTCCTGTTCTTCAACCAGACTAACTCTGACTTCTCACACTCTGATGCTCTATGCTTCAAGGAGACTACACGACTCCGTCTCGGACGCAATATAAATACTGGTGTTCCAGGTATACAGAGCAGATCTAGATTTACCTGGGGAAACGAGAAGACGCAGAATCTGTTTCTACATAAATGAAGGTTGGTGCAAAGATATGACGATGCTAGAAAAAACTTGCAACATGGACTTAGAGACTTCTTTCATCAACTGCAAACCATTTTAGCCTCCCAGAGAATTCATTCATTGTAGTCAGAATTTATATAAGCCCGCAGACCCACACCAGCACACTACAGCACCTGGCTGAATAGATAACTACCATGGAACCAACCCTCCACTCATTGTTCTAGACGATTTTAACAGAGCAAATCCCACCCATGAACTGCCCAAATACAGACAGCACGTCGGTTGTCCCACCTGGGACAAAAACATATTGGACCACGGTTACACGGTAATAAAAGACGCCTATCACTCTGTCCCCCATGCAGCCCTTAGACTCTCTGAACAGTGCATGGTCCATCTCATCCCAACATAAAGGCAGAAACTGAAAGCTGCAAAGCCTGTGATCAAAACAGTGAAGTGACGGACTGAACAGGCAAAGTCAGAGCTACAGGCCTGCTTCAACTACACAGACTGCAATGTATTTGAGGGTGCTTCTTCAGACCTGGATGAACTCATTGACACTGTGACATACATCAGCTTTTGTGAGGAAGTGTGTGTGCCCACCAAGACCTTCTGCACATAGAGCAACAAGCCCTGGTTCACAGTAAACTCAAGCAGCTTCATTGTGCCAAAGAGGAGGCCTAGAGAGGTAGAGGACAGGATCCTGTACAGGCAGGCCAGGAACACATTGGCAAGGGAGATCAGAGCAGCAAAGAGGAGCTACTCCAAAAAGCTGAAAAACCGGTTTTCAGCCAATGGCCCTTTGTCTGTGTGAGAAGTGTACAAAACACCAGTGGCTACAGAAAACCACCCTCCCCTGCTGTAGAATACCATCAGCTGGTATACAACCTGCATGCGTTTTACTGTAAGTTTGAGAAGCAGAAGTCCATACCCCTCATCCACCTCACCTCAGACCCAGCAGCTGCTCCCCCCCGTGATCTTCTCCCTTCCCCCTAGCTCCCAACCCCTGGAGATCTATGAAAAGGATGTGCATGGCCGTTTTAAAAAACAAAAAAAGATAAGAAAGGCACCCGTCCCAGATGGTGTGACCCACTCCTGCCTGAAAGCTTGATCACCCCATATTCACACACATCTTCAACAGATCAATAGAGCTGTGTGAAGCCCTCTCCTGCATCAAACACTCCACCATAATCCAGGTTCCCAAGAAACCCTCAGTCAGCAGACTGAATGACTATTACATGGTAGTTACAAGGTCCTTTGAGAAACTGGTGTTGGCCCACCATCATAGACCCCCTGTAGTTTGCCTACCAGACAAATGGGCCAGTGGATGATGCAGTCAACATGGCACTGCATTACATCCTGCAACACCTCAGCTCCCCAGTGACCTATGCACAGGTCCTCTTTGTGGACTTCAGCTTGGCGTTCAACACCATCATCCTGGACATCCTTCACTCCAAACTGACCCGACTCACTCTGCCTACTCCCACCTGTCAGTGGATCACCATCTTTCTGACAGACAGGAAGCAGCAGGTGCGGCTGGGAAAACCACATCCAGCACTGACAATCAGCACAGGTGCCCCCCAAGGGATGTGTGCTCTCCACTCTGCTCAGGGTTTGTTCAGTGCTTCTTCAAAACCTCTACATTGGGGAATGTTAAACACTGTGTCTGCATTTACAGAGCTTAAGCAAGTTTATGATTTGCCTAGTTTAGCATAAGGACCAGAAACAAAGAACCAGACAGTCTGGCTCATTGTAGAGACGTCCCTACACCTATAAGGGTCCTAATTTTGTGGTGGCCAGTGCAAGCAGCACTCTGAAAGTTTGGTAATGTTCTAAGTTTAAAATGTTATCCTACCACTTGTGTCTCTGTTAGGTGGCTGAAAACCTCACCATGAAAACAAGACTACAGAAACTTTGACCTTTTTTAAGTGGATTAGATACTGACCAAACACCACAAATACACATTAAAGTTTTCTGTTATGTTCTGTTAATATGTAACAGTAAGCTAGCGTAGGCACTACTGCATGCACTACTTCCTGCATGTGAATCACAATATATATATTTTAATGGAAGTGGTAACCAGTCGAGCTGACAATACTGTGGTTAACTAACTTTACCAGAGATTTGATAAGATAATGCCTCGATGTTCAGTGACCTATTGTTTCAGCTTAACATTAGCTTGTACGTACCCAAATCAAAGAGAAGTTTAGAGAGTTGACATTGGAGGAAAGTGCACTGGTATTAATTTTGACCAATAGCCTGAAATTCAGTTGAACACTGGACAAAGCGCTTTGCATTATTTTTGCTAAGTCCAAATCCTCCACACCCATGTCTCCTTTTGTATTCAAGATGTAGAAATGGAAAACTAGACGCTACAGGCAGCTATACAATAGAAAGCTTAGCTAGCTTCAGTGACTGCACTCTGCTCTCCAGTACCGTCGATACTACTAGTAGTACTTTGAATAAATCAGGGGACTCCTGAATGTACCTGTGGATAATGTTTGTTTTGTTATTGGGATTAGTTAGTGAGTTTTAAATTGTAACCCGTTATAGTACTGGATACTGAAAAAAGTCATCACAGTACTGTAACAAAATGTCAAACTGTTGCTTTAATCCCACAGTCCACCTATCATGTCTCCCATGGACTAAATTCAAGACACCATTCAGCAGCTTCACTGATTTTACTGTGTAATGATAAAATCTGCATTTTTAATCTAAACAAAGCAATTTAGCCTTTCATACTGTAATAATACTATCTCTCCATTTCTGTATTACTCACACTCTGCATTACTACTGCATTCGTTCCCATAGCAACCACAGCAGCCGTTGTTTGGCTGTTAACGTTGCAGTCAACAGTGAGGGATCCTGGCGTGTAATTTACAGTGTACAAACAGAAGGAATGAGGTGAACACACACAGCTTGACAAACTATTCTTCCATTTTTCTTTTTAAATGTTAAGGAAAAATGAGGACTAGACGTCATTTTGACATCATTCAGCTCCACTATTTGTTGATCCCTTTAATATCTCTTAACATGTTATTTTTAAAATTAGGTGACAATTGCCTTTCAGTTAGGACATATACGCAGCTGCTGAATTTTATATCAGTTTCAACATGACCCCATTATCTTTCTGAGATGCTCTGGCAGAGGAATGGCAGTGTTAGAGTGGAGAAGCACTGATGGTGCTGAGACAATGTGCATGACAAAAGCTTC
Organism: Monopterus albus; assembly: GCF_001952655.1. Lineage (NCBI taxonomy): Eukaryota > Metazoa > Chordata > Actinopteri > Synbranchiformes > Synbranchidae > Monopterus > Monopterus albus. Next base: position 556,739 of record NW_018127972.1, on the reverse strand, counting down.
AATATTAAAATTATACATTTATACAGAGGCAGGTCTACAAATTCATTGTCACTCCAGTAACATATCTGCAGCTGTCAGACATCACAGTGGCTTCATTAGAAGCATTCTGGAAACAATATTGTGAATCTCTGTTTGGAGCGGTCTTTTTTTTATTTTTTATTTTGGTTTCATTCATTCATTCTTTGACTCACAACTGATTTAAGGCTTGGTGAGTGAACATACCTGAGGATCTGGCTGAGGGAGTCGAACAAGCAGTTTAGTACTGACATCAACATCAGCTAAAGAGAGAAAAAGAAAACAAGAGGCCAATTCTGAGATGACAACATCTGAATTTAAAATTGCATCAATCAGTTTGTTATGGACACTTGAGGACAAAATACAGCAAAATAAAAATTATACACATTTGATGGCACATTTTGTGCCTGTTTACACAACCAGTAGACAGAACTAACATTACTAGCGCGTTAAGTGTATACAGTTTGCATTATACAGTCCAGCTATCCTGCTAATAGATAGTATTATCAGTGAGAGATTCCACACCTTGTGCAAATGTGGCATTTTTAGTGTTTTATACATTAGGCGAACTTGACAATACTGTTAGCAAACATAACTTTGTGTCTTAACATTTATCAAGTGGCTGAAATCACAATGTGATAACATTTCACAGGGAAGTATGGCTGGTGATTTCAGTATGGTCGTAATTAACCTGAGGTGGCAGGACAAGCACAATGCCCCAAACTTTTTTTATCTGGAAGGTCCTAGCACTGACTGTAGGCTGCAGCTCTGGGCTACAAACCAGCACCAATGCAAACCAACGGGTGACACCACATCTCGCTACTTACACTTTATACTGTATTCTGTCTATGTCTCTAACAAATGTGCTATTTCCTGCTGTTTGAGCAACTACGCTAAACGATAGAGTGCCTGGGTGGAAAATTAAAGGAAACTACTGAGCCTTTTTTAATATTAAATATACTGAGTATTTGGCTGAATGATTTTAATTGACAACCCTTCAGTAGGAACCAATGGCCTTAGGACTGAGTGTCACAGACAAGGCAGTCAGAATGTACTGAGAGATGGACTAGCATGGTTGCACTAATCTGCAGATGAACCAGAACATAAAATCCCTCTGCATGGCATGAGACAGTTTTTCAAATCATTTTATTCTTCATTATTATCATAATTATTAATTTCTCAGGCTAGAAAAAAACTGCAGTTTCACCAGAGAGAGCTAAATTTTCCCTACCTCATTCTCCTGTGGACTTCCCACCACGTAGAAAAAGAGATCTATACTGCACTTATAGACAATGGTCATCCCCTCCAGGAATGCTATCTCATCTAGACAGAGAAGGAGAGAGGGATGGGTTAGCAGTGAAACGTAAGAGAGACAAACTTCTCTTTTATAGATATGAGTGAAAAGAAAGAAAACTGAGTAGGAGAGGGGATATAGCATGACAGGTAGAAGAAAGAGGGGAGAAAAGGAGGAATGAAGGAGGAGCTTAGAAGAAAAGAAGGAATATTTTGTGTGGGTGATAAGGAGGCCAGGGGCAGGGACTCGGGTATCAGCACTGTGAATCCTACTTTCCCTGAAAAGGAAACTTATTGTGCAGGGCAACAAAAAGCACCTGAAAGTGTTGATTAGGTTTCTCTGAACAGTCAAATAATAGTGGAAATCAGGCTGACATAAAAACTGCTTTGGGCTAGTATCACATACTAGTGTTGGGCTACTAAATGGTAGAGTGTGTAACAGGTGACCTGTACAGTACAAGTGTAAGAGCGAAACTTACTGTCTGCTTTGTGTGTCTTGTTGAAAATGTTCCTCTCGAAGTTATTCTGCTCCTTCATGGAGGGGTAGAGTTCGGGGTCATAGTACTGAAACACAAACATGAAACTGTGAAATAATTTGCGTACTAATGCTGTTGGGTAAAGGATTTCATTCCCTTTGGGGTCATAAACATGTAGAACAGATGGCACAGTAGGTCGTGTGGAAACGTGTCCTCTACACTGGGGACCAGTCCAACCCGGTTTGCATGTTGGAGCCCATTAAAATGTACTACTGTTGATTTTCATAAAAACAAACTTTGTTTTTGATATAGTTACTGAATGCATTTGCATTCAGTAACCGCCTCTAGTAGTTTTCACTGTTGGTGGCAGAATCCACCATTCCCACATTAGACTCAAATCTTGGGATCTTCTGCAGTGATTCTATTCTTTTTTTTTTTTAAATATTGCCCATAATAAATCCAACAGTATTATAGTGTATGTTGTGTAGGTTGCAGTCCAGTGCAAAATAGGTGTACTCTTTCAGGTTATTATTAATACTAACCTGACATTTCCTAGTGCAGCTCCATATTAAAATAGTTTAACTGGTGAAACACAGGCTTTTATTGGGAAGCACTAACAAAAAAGTGCTCCTTTTGTTGCCTTTGGCCCACGGAATTTTCAAGTCTCCAGGCTTTGGATTTAGCTAGTTTAAAAAAAATGCTGTTAGTGGCTTCGGCAGCATGATGAAACAGTGGTTAGCACTGTCACCTTACAGCAAAAAGGTTCCAGGTTCGAGCCCCAGCTGACCCCGGGCCTTTCTGTGCAGTTTGCATGTTCTCCCTGTGCCTGTGTGGGTTCTCTCCGGGTACCCTGGCTTCCTCCCAAAGTCCAAAGACGTGCAGCTTAGGTTGACTGGTGATTCTAAACTGCCCCTAGGAGTGAACGTGTGTGGGGTTGGATAAGCGGTAGAAGTAATAGATGTTAGCAGCTTTATATTTAATTCACAGACATTTGAGTGGTACGACTGTTTTCAGTGAGCTCTCTACTCTACTTTCCAAAATGTTGGAACACTGAATGTTAAAGGGCTATTCATGCTTTGTATGTCCACATGTCAGCCAAGGTTGAGTGATGTAATTTTCATCATCTTCCCAGGTCAGTGAGGGTTGACGCCAATGTTCGTGTGCAGGCCAAAATTTTGTGTCTGTGCTCATGGTCTGCTCATGGTCCGCTCAGCATGTGGATCTGTTTACCCTGTATGAGTACTGATGTGGGTCTAAAGTGGGGGAGAGTGTGCATTTGATATGTCCCAGGTATTTCAAAGCACTTAGCTAAGAGAGGGGAGAGGCGCTATAGCCTTTGGGGGTGTTAAACACAGTCCAGTGTGTTTTCCACTCTGGCTGGGCATTTGACATGTTATTCAAACCTTGGAAGCACAGTCCTCAGGTCGGCATGATTGAAATCACCAGCCACAACAAAAACCACATCAGGATATGCATTGGGTTGTTTGCTGCTAACATGTAGCAGAGTGATATGTTAGCAATAACGTCCGGTGGTATATACAGTACATGGCTGTAACAACAATAAATATCTCCCGTGGCAGATAGAAGTGCCTGCACTTAATTGCCAGCAACTCTAGGTCTGGAGAGCAGTGTCTGGCAGTAATGGCAGTATTCATGCATCAGTAATTCTTCATGTAGATGCACAGTCCATCCCTGTTGCTTTTACTGGAGTCTGCCTCTGTTACTGTGGTGTGTAGAGTGGCCCACTAGCTCAATAGCTGCGTCCGGGACACCTGGGTTTAACCAGGTCTCAGTGATGATCATCACACAACTTTTCTGGATGGTTGGCCATAATGATAAACAAAGTGTCATTATGTCATCCATTTTGTTGTTAAGAGACCTTGCGTTAGAGACGAAGAGACTGGGGAGTGGTGGTCTGTGAGGATTCCTCCTTTGCCGCACTAGCACACCGGTCCTATATCCTCACTTGTGTCTTCGCTCTGGTGATCTCCGATGGAATCCCATGGATGTGCTGAAAAGCACCAGCCTGTTGCTGCATCGCCCTGATGTGAATTAACGATTCATGGGTGTAATGAAACACCTTTGATGCACCGAGGTTGAATTCCCAGAACACAATTAAAAACAACAACAAAATAAGGGGCAGCACAGCAGTGCGGTGGTTAGCGCTGTTGCCTCATGACAAAAAGGTTCTCCGGGTACTCCGGCTTCCTCCCACAGTCCAAAGACATGCTGCTTAGGTTAATTGCTGACTCTAAATTGCCCATACGGGTGAGTGTGCTTACGGTAGTTGTTATTCTACATGCCCAGGGTGTACCCTGTCTCTCGCCCACTGTCAGCTGGGATTGGCTCCAGCCCACAACCCTATTCAGGAATAAATGGTATAGATAATGGATGGATGGACAGCAGAGTACAGTTTCATTTTAGAGAGCTCTCAACCGCTGCGTTTATAGTCGCCATCAGTTCTGTCACTCTGCCTGTTCTGTAGGATGTAAACCCGCAACCTGAATATTTTGTAGTTATAGGACTACAAATATATCTAACAAAATAAATAAAGTCACCACGTGTCAATTTTGAACAAATGACTGAAATAAAATGAAACTTGTGTACTGTATGTTTGGATTGTCAGCAGTCAAGTAAGTCAGGGATAATATCTGACAAGTTGTATGTTCCATGATTATAATAAATTATGCGGGGTGTATTGAACCACCCAACCAAAGGAGAATACAAAATTCCAAATGTAGTCAGTCTATAATGTTGTTAATAATGGTGCATTCATTTAGAACAGCAGGTGTCCAGTTACTAAAAGTCCATACCTTCCACCAATCAGAATTTAAAGTGGCTGTGATATAAGATACAGGTAATTTGCAGTTAAAGGGCTAAAACATGTGAGATCACTGATATAGTCCTTTAACCTCACCTTTGATAGAAGTCTGTTGCCATCATTGTCAAGAATGAAAATGGCTTTCACTGTGTAGAGGGAAGGTTCCTGCAACAATAAACAGAAAGAACATTTCAGGTTTGCTGATAAAAAGAGACATGTCAGATGTATAGTCACAGCTACAGTCAAAGCCAGTCCTCTCACACCTGGCTAGTGTGTAGTATCAATATATCCAGTATAAGCTATTATTTCTGTGTAGCTTCTTCCGGTTCTTTCAAACCAGGAACTCTCAATGAGACGAAAGAGACTGCTTTAGATTTTATAAAAAATAACCGTGCTGGTTTATTCAGAGGATCACAGGTAAAATTCACATTACACGTCCAGAGCTCTCTCACTCCTCTGCCTGCAGGCAGCAGAAAAGCTGAAGATGTCTGGACCCAACAACCTATATAATATTATTCATTTTTGGGCTAGCCCATGCTACAAGGGGCGTCAAACCGTGACGCCACCCGATAAGCAAGCTTTGCAGCTGCTCTATCGTTTAGCCAAAACATGAGGAAAAGTCAAGGTGCGTGACTGTTGTTTTCGTGGTGTGTGTCTAAACAATTGGACATAACCTTACACTTTAAGACAAATATTAAGACTAGCATTACAGTTGACCCTAAAAGCTCTTTTCCTGTAACCTTGGCGTGCCTGCAGTCTTCCCTGCAGGCTGAATAGTTACAGCAAAGCTAGTCACCCTGTCTGCACTAAACATTTCTAGACAACAGATCTCTAATCCATATCTATCTAACTAAGAAATAACCTAACACCAGCTTTCCCAGGAACACCCTGCTTTGCATTTACTCTTCATTTACACATGGCATACACAGTCCAACCAGTTTCTACACTTGACTCCAGGCTATATTCATTTCCTTATCGCCAAGCTTTAGTTCTGGTATATCACCCAGGTTTGTTTCAAAGTTCCATATTTTAACATTCTCCTGTACACACTTCACTTACTGTATCATTCCATTCATCCATCTGTCCGTCCTTGCGAAGAGCTTTCAGACCCGGGACAAAGTTCTGTTATGCACTGACTAGCATAGATTCACAGTCAGAGTGTATCACAGAACTTAGACCAGGAGCTTGCAATCCAAAATGTTTAAGAAAAAAAAAAGTGATACAGAAATAGTAATTTTGTCATTTTTATACATAGAGAATATAACCACTAGGGTTGCAACAGTATGAGATTTTCATGGTATGACAACAGTCTCAGAAAATATGAGATTCATAGAATATCGGTACCATATTTCACCCAATATGTGTCAAGATATTTCAGATTGAACCAAAATGTTGAAAGAACCAACCACACAGCTGAGTCGCCAGAATTTCAACGTTGGTACAAATGGTTAGAATTCATACACCTTTAGTAAAACTCTAAGATGATGTCTCTTGTTACCGAATGGCTGCAGTTGTCTACAATTTTCTCAGCACAACAGGTGTCAACTGTTCTCTGCAACACTAAAGCATTGCTGGTGTATCAGTAGATTAGCCAAATCACTAATACACCTATAATTATTTGTAGTTAAAGTTGACATAGATAATAATACTTACACAATAATATTAAAAATATTTGTGTCTGACCATAGTACCAGTTTTCTATTATTTGGTTTTTTATGTATTGCATTTAGTTTAATGTTAATACGATCATGGATGCACATCCATGCTCATGAATATGTTGGTGATGTAATGCCACAAAGCACCTTTAAAGGTCTCTTATTATGTACAATCCACTTTTTGATCATAACACCACCTTTACATGGCTCTCCAGTATGTGTAGACACAAACCAAATGTGAGAAGTCCTCCCCTGCCTTTCTCCCTTTTTCCTTGTTTGTAGAAATGTGATCTTGAACAAGCCATTCAGAATTCATTCCTGTGCATGTGTATACAGGGGAGACAGACCCACCTCTGGTTCAGTTTGGAACGCCTATTGTAACACTGCTCGGAAGAAATGCTTGTAGCTACAAATACATACCTGCACACTCTCAAATTCTGATTTGCAAACTGTATAGCACTCAAAACTTGTTTTGCGCACTCTCAAGCATTTTGGCAGAACTATACTTCCATAAAAAGCAAAGCTATGAGAACTACAGACTGGTGACAAGTTAGAAAAACCTCAATAAATGAGTGGTCTTTTCCAGGATGACAGTGCCCCATCCACAGGGCACAAGGGCTCGTTGAACAGATTGATGAATATGAAAATGATGTGAATCATATGTTATGACCTTCACAGTGACCAGCCAGTTGAACACCTATGGGATATTGTGGACCGACATGTTAGACAGCGCCATAGGCATCACTAGACCCCTTTTACTGGGGCACGTGCCCCAGTAAATGCACACGTTCAAGTTTTAACAAGCTCCTATATTTGGAAGTGGATTAATTTAGATTAATAATAATAATGGGAAAAGATTAGATTTGTTGTCTAGAATATCAAAGCAGTGGTCAGGGTTTGTACATCACAGTGTGCACATATGTACGTCATGCACGTTGTAGCTGGAGCGCTGCAGTGCGCACTCAGCAATCCATGAATGGCAGACAAAACAAAAGAAAAGAATGGACTGAAGTATGTGATGGGGACTAATTTAAGTTTCTGAATTATACCAGCGATCTTATTTCAAATCAGACAATTCTGACTCCTGGAAATGGACATAAGAAAATTCTTTAGAGGAGGCTGAGATCAGGAAGAAGTTCAGAGAGAAGAAGGTGAGAGAAGTCAGACCTAGCTGTAATTGGTAAACAAAGTAGTTTAACTAGTACATAACTGGGCGCGGATGTTAAATGTGAAGTAAATTGGAGCTCTGTACATCAATGAATATGATCAGCTAGACTACTCTTAAAACACTATTTATTGGTGTAAGAATGCATAATACATCATGTAATGATTTATGTTAAAATTGGACTATTCATTCTGCATTTAATGAGTAGCCTATAACATATTTGATGCTTTTGTCACACACACAGTCCAAATATTGTTTGTTTTATGCATTTTTAATGAACTAGTGAACCTGAGACAAGAAGGGAAAGTGTGGAGGAAGCCGTTTGTGTCCACGGACACAGGTGTGGGACCATCAGCCATTTACTGCACAATATAGTTTCAAAATAACTGGAGCATGGGTATGTTATGTGGGCTTATGAGTTACAAAAAAAAAGAACGATTGTGTTTTTCTTTAAATTAATTATTTGTTGATAGATTAACTTGTTGTGAAAGTTTAAATTTGACAAATCAAATCTGTTACTTGAATGGTTTTATATTGCATTTTTGCTACTTTTACTTACAAAGTAAAAAATTTGAATAAGTGAAAATATAAAGTGCTCAAAAATTCTGACTAGTTTTCCACACTGATGCAAAATTATACCTGCAGAGAGAAACACAAACGCACAGACAGGGAGAGAAGGTGAGGAGGAAAGAGGGAAAGACATGGAAAAAAGCAGAGAAGAATACAAAGTTACACCAAAACGGTGAACAGTAGGGGTGTCACGATACACTTGGGTCATGAGACAAGATGATATTTTAACACAATTATTAAAAAAATCTTCATTTTATTTAACTCAAAGTCACAAAATGCAAAACAATGCAGGTGCATTCTGAAATGTTTTAACTAATCACCCTTTAATGAACATCACTGCAGTTCTACTTTGAGTATGAATTACCATCCACCCACTACCTATACTGCTTATCCTGATGGGAGTTGTTGGGGGGCTGGACATGTCACCCGTCTAACACAGGGCTGACACTTAGAGACAGACAATCACACACACACTCCTACGGGAAATTTAGAGTCACCAATCAACCTAAGCTGCATATCTTTGGACTGTGGGAGGAAGCCAGAGTAGTCAGAGAGAACCCACGCAGGCACAGGGAGAACATGCAAACTGTGCACAGAAAGGCCCCGGGCTTGAACCCAAAACCTTCTTTCTGTGAGGCAGCAGCACTAACCACCGCTCTACCATGCTGCCTGTATGAATTATCATATGCAGTAAAAGACAACAATATGCAAGCACTGTAAAAGGTTTTGTGAAAAACTCTAGTGAACAGCTTCTCTCCTGTATGATTTCACGAGTTTCTTCAGACCTTATAACTGTGCATGAGCATCTAACTTCTGACTGAAGCTGTGTGTGACCTTCTAACTGAACTCCTTTCCAAAAATTCAAAGTGGCAAGGACATCTTTTATGCTAATTTCACCCTCACACTCCATCATGCCAGCTGCTGCTCTTATTCTGTTATGTACAGATATCGCAAGGCAGCTTTCACCTCGACGATAAATATTGTCATGGTTTAATAACACCAGATCTAGTGAATAGATGTGAAAGAGCAACTTAAGAAAGCAGTATACAACAATATATGTAAACCAAAATACAATTTAAATATATGCAAAAAGAAAACTTGGCCATTCAAAATTACACTTAAGTAAATAAAAGTACAGGCAGATTAAAGTATGATCTGTCAAACTGAAGTAGAGTAGTGAAGTACTTGAGTAGGTTCATTTAAAGCTACTTTATACTTCCACTCTACTGCATTTCAGTGGTAAATGTACTTTCCACTCAACTTTTAGAGCTATAGTTACTAGCTATTTGCAGAATGAATGTTTCATTCAAATACATGATGAGCTTATAAAATATGATGCACTAGCAGAATAATTCTCCAACGGTAAATAAAGTAGTATAAATTTGCTTAATGTCAACCAGCTATAAATATTATGCACATGTTAATGCATCCCTGCTGAAAATCCAACTTTTAGCTTTACATGCTCACAAACCTCTGTGCGGTTTAAAGCCAAACAATCACTTGTAATGGAGTATTTTTTACACTTGATCCGTACAAATCTGGATACAACCTCCAAAACTGAATGCAGCGAGCTAAAAGTAGCCTAAATTATCTCCCACTGAAATATGGTGAAGTAGAAGTAGCATTAAAAGGAAGTAGGCCTACCTCGAAAATGCAGGCTACTTAAGTACACTACGTAGGTATTGTAACTTTAGCCTATTGGTTACTTTCCGGTACTGAGAAAGAGAGAAAATGAAAGAATGACATCGAGACATTTGAGCAAACTGTTCATACGGGGAATATGTAAAAAAGAAGAGAGGGAGAGAGAAAGGTGGAGATTAAAGAGTGAGGGAGTGAGCGATAGTATGGTGCGCAAGGCAAACGAGGAGAGAGAGAGAACGGTGGACGTGGCACCTACTCTGCGCTACACGTCAACCGATCTGTGTGCATATGCTCAACACAAGCAGGCGTTTAAACATCCAGACCCGCTTTAACTATACCACACACTCCTACACAGCTTCTCTTAATGTGCGATATGGACACACGGGGTCTCTTTGCTGGCATCTACGAGAGATCAGTGCAGGAGCAGAAGCTACGGTCCTGTTGCGCTCTGCGCTGGACTCTGCGTGGTTAAGTGGATAACAGCTGTGGCTCAATCAGTGTGTTGTAATGGAGTTAACTTAACACCCTAACAAGTTATGGCGCTGTAACCCGCACTGATAGTCTGTACTATTTTTAACCGCATGGAAGGAGAAAAGTGTGGCTTTTAAACGCGCTGGCTGCTGCATGTGGAACACTGGTCAAATCAGGCCTGCGCCTCCACAGTCAAATGACATGACGGCCACAGGATGACACGCAGCGACGCATTAAATGAGAAATAAAATCTGTTTTTGTCTTATAAGCAATCTGCAGCCAAACGCCCTGCCTCCCTCCCTCTCTCCCTCCTTCTCTCCGGTATTGCACACAACCAAAACTGCCATAATGCAACAAATGTAACAGTAAACGGTAACAAAATGCTACACAAACTGCCGAGCGCATAACACTCCCTAACCAGAGGTGTCACTTCCCGAGCCCGTCGAAACGCCGTAGAGGCTTACCAGAGACGCGGAGTCCATCGCTGCTGCTGCCGCCGTGCTCGCTCGGTGTGTTGACGTGGACAGCTCTGAGCTGTCACACCGAGATCAACGAAAACGTCCGGGCGCGCTCCCGCAGCAGCCCAACCAGATACAACAACTCGTCGGAGCGCGCTCCCGACAATCCTCCTCCTCCTCGCGCTTTCTAGTTTTTCACAATAAACGTCACTGCTTCTGCAGGGGGCTGTTGTGGTTTACAGTTCATCGAGATGTGTTTGTATATGTCTAAGAGACTATGATGATGTAACGTTAAAAAAACAAAGTGAAACAATATCGGCATTTTTCATTTTTTAATTCCATTTTTCAGTTCAATTCAATTTTATTTGTATGGCACAAATTCACCACAACAATCATCTCAAGGCACTGTACATAGTAAGGTCTAGACCTTTCAGTATTATGGAGAAAACTCCAACAAATCCCCCTTGAGCAAGCACTTGGCAACAGTAGAGAGAAAAACAAATCCCTTTAATGGAAGAAACATCCAACAGACCCGGGTGGGTAGGCCATCTGACTCGACTTGTTGGGGTGAGTGCATAGAGAGAAAAGCATCAAGACACAACAAACAAGACAGGGGAGTAGAGGAAAAGAACTCAGAGCATCATGGAAGGAGCCCCAGTAGTCTAGGCCTATAGCAACATAACCAAGAGAATGCTCAAGGTCACCTGAGCCCACCAAAACTATACAAGCTTTAGCAAAAAGGAACATTTTAAGCCTAATTTTATAGGTAGAGACGGGTGTCTTTCTCCTGACCTGAGACAGGAAGCTGGTTCCACAGGAGAGGAGCTTGATAGCTAAAGGCTCTGCCTCCCATTCCACTTCTGTAGACTCTATAGGAACCACAAATAGACCTGCCCTCTGAAAGCGAAGTGCTCCTTTAGGATGGTAAGGCTCTATGAGGTCTTTAGGGAACTAAACTAAACTAAATTCCATAAAAAGACCAATAGCCAAACCCGATAGCTTACATATAATTTAGACATGTAGGCCAATTTATTGTTAACCTGTATTATTAAAACACACCAGAAAGCCATATCACTGCATTTAGTGACATGTTTCCTAGGAACATGACAACCTGTATTATTAAAACACACCAGAAAGTCATATCACTGCATTTAGTGACACTTGCATCAATCAGTGCAAGTGAAGGTTCAATTTTAAGCTGAAGATGATGTTTGGCTTAGGGCTAAAGATGACACTGAAGGACAGGGGAAATACACATTGATGGTGATGCAGAAAGTAGCCTGTTTGAAGGGGCACTCCAGCTATTTATCAGTGCACTTCAATTCAATTTCAGGGACTCACAAGATATGTTTTTTTTTAATGGTTGAAATCAAAGCAGCAGAGGCCAAGATAGCTATAGCCTATGGTTAAAGCTAGTGCAAACTGAACAGTTGGTGACACAGGATTTCTGTTAAAACATTTAAGGTCTTAAATCCAGTATAATATAATCCTGATGACATCAACTGGTCTTAAGCTACTTTCTCATATTTTACAGAGTCACACAGGCATTACAGTATAACGATTTTTACAGTCTGAGGAGTCAAGTCAGCTCAACCTTATGTATAAAATATTGGAGTAAGTGCGTATTTCAATAAAAGAAGAAAATAATAAATAAAAAATATATGATGCTTCAAAGATTATTCAGAAGCCAAGAACAGTCTTGGCTGCAAAATGTTATTTTATCAGGTAACCTCATTAGCACAAGCTCAGGTAATTTTCTCATGGTAACGGGGCACATCTCTTGTTACCAAGAGGAAATTAAAACGTAAGGAGACATTTCCCTCCTGATTAGAAGAACAGAACATTTTTTAAAATATTGCAACTAAGCTGCTATAGTTTCTGTTTATTAAAGGCTAAAATGTGATTAGAGCTCTAAAATAAGACGAAAAAAGTCAGGGTAACGTGACCATATGAGCTAGCATTATTCCTATTGTGAAATAATTTTAATTCTATATAGAAAATACGGACCGGGCGCTTCACTATCGGGCACGAGCTTCGCCAGAAACTGAGCGTCCTCGTCCTCCCCTTTTCTTCGCGTTGCATTCTGGGAAACTAAGTTTACTAGGCGTCTAGTCCTTAGTAAAGATGGCAGACGTAAAACCGCCACCCATCCGGAGCCTGAATGATTTTCTCCTGAGCTCGGCCCGGTTCGCCGTGCCCGATGTGCGCGACCTGGACCGCTGGAACAACCGCATCATTAACAACCTGCTGTACTACCAGAGCAATTATTTCCTGTCCGCGCTGGGCCTCCTGCTCCTGGTGGGGTAAGTTTCATTATTCTGACGTGGCCCCCAGCCCCCGCTCCTAGAGTGAACCTACTGGACATGTAGTAAACACTGTCAACTGATGTGAATTTCCTCTCCTGTCTGTTTTGCTGCAGTAGGCTACTTTCAGTGGCGTTGCATTTCCCACAGCAGTAACAATGAGCTGCCTCCATCATCGTGACACAAACTCCTGTTACCTGCACAGTTTAACAGAGGAGAGAGCCTTGTAGTACTTTAAAGGGAATGCCACCCCTTTCAAAAATTGGCATAGCCTGATTCAATTCCTGCCATGACTTTAAACCCACATCTGAGGTTGTGGTGCCATAAGGTGCTCATTACCAAATCATATACAGATGTGTAAGTGAACAACATGTAGACTTTATTGTAAAGTGCCTCCAGAGCAGCTTCAGTGCTCCTCTGTTGGAGGGAGAAAACACCATTCTCCCACAACATATTCTCTCATTGTGTCCTGCACACTTTGTCATACACATTAAGCCATTCACTAACCTAGAGCTGCAAACAAGAGTAACCTTCTACGATTTTGAAGCCATCATTTACAGTGTCCTCTGATTCCACCTTCTTTGCTTTTCTTTTATCATATGTGATAATAAACGTTTTAATGTGCTAAAGAATCAGCTGTACTCTACTGTAACCGTTGTGGCCTGTTTAGGAACATCTTACACAACTCTACTCCAAGTATAGACTGGTTTATTGATAAATAACAAAAAATACTATGTATTTATATGTAACTGTCAACTGTTGTGAGCTCAGCTGGAGATGGCACTTCATTTCCTAGCACCTCTCTGACTCTAGTAATCATTCTCAGAGAAATTCAGCTCTAAAGTCATTGGGTCCTACTGATGTAAATCTTTAAGACGGCTCAGTAATTTTCAAAAACAGCTGCTCACAGTAGATAAGATATATGATTAAAACAGGAGGAAATTGTGTATTTACTGGGGACTAGTTTCAGCAGTGGAGTAATTCACTTTGGGTATTCTGTGAGTATACAAGTGGCAGCAGGATGGTGTATCTGGGACTGAGTCAAAATAAACTACAGAGTGTGTTCACAACAACAAATGAGCACGTGCCACACCAGTGTTTGTCATGTAAGGTATTTGCCTTGTATGTGTAAGGTATGTGCCTTTGCTCTCAGGTATTTCCAGCCTCTCCAGTTGTTTGTTGGGGCAGTGGTGGTCACCTTGTTGTTCCTGGGCTTTGTCTGGGCTGCTGAGAACCGAGCTCCCATTCGCCGTTTCCGTAGAAACCACCCATTGGTCAGTGTGTTGGTCATTCTTTTGGCCAGTTACCTCTTCATATTGGTGCTGGGAGGCGTGGCTGTGTTCCTGTTTGGGATAGCCTTTCCTATTCTGAGTAAGACAGGAACACACACAAACATACACAAATACCAGCATATTCCAGCAGAAAGATGAAATTAAGGTGTTTGCCTGAGAACACTAGATTGGAGCATCAGTCCACTTAACACATAAGCCTAGTCGTCCCCCATGCATAAAATTAGGCTATGATTATTACTGATGTATGATTCACACGTAAGAGTGATTCAGCACTAATTAATTTTAATAAAGATACTGGCATGCATGCAGTTTTCTCCATCACTATCAAAGCGAGGCGTCACAGTAAACTTCACTTTAATGCAAAGATCACCAAAACAATCACTCTTGATCATGTCTGTTGCCTTAAAAACAAAGAAAAACAAACTTCCTTCAGACACAATCTGCATGTGAATCGCAATTTTTCATTTAGGCTACAGATCAAAGGGGAAGGCACGCATAGTAAAACAGCCTCTCTCTCTCTCCTTGCTGCTCGCTGTGCCTCCATGGTTCTGAAATATGCACATCACCGGTTACTTTACATCTGTTTTTCTATTCTTATCATTCAGATTCAGTAGGAATAACGAGTTTAAAAAAATTAAATCCTGTGCTTTAGAAATGTTGTATCTGACATTTACAGTAGACTGATCATAAAAAAGTGTGAAAGCCGTGTTATAGTTTGCACATTGTAATTTGAGTTATTGTTTGTGGCAGTTACCTCTTCTGATTTGTATTGTCAGTACTCAGGGTCACCTCAGTATATCTTACTGTTAGCTAGCTAACTAGTGAGCATTTTATCCCTTCATGCCGCTGTCTGTATCCCACCTTCACAGTGGTTTTGGTCCATGCATCGGTGAGACTGCGCAGCCTGAAGAATAAGCTGGAGAATAAACTGGAGATCATTGGTTTAAAGAGGACACCCATGGGACTCCTGTTGGAGGCGCTGGGGCAAGAACAGGAAGCTGGATCGTAGAGAGGAAGAAGAAAAGGAGGAGGTGCGTTAGAGAGGTTGGGTCCAGTCAGAGGGAACCCTTGCACTTTAAGCACGCTTGATGTAATATACTGTGTAGTATATGGCAGGCTCTCTGCTTTGTACATCTGATACCTATTCTTTGAAGAAGGATATGTAAAAGGCACTCCTGTGCTGCTCCTAGATGCTACAGAACATTCAGAAAACATTACAGTGAAGGAAGGGTTTCTGTGTTCATGTCAACAGTGTTATAGCAACTAATTTTGTACTACAAAAATTGACTGTACTCAACACAGTGGAGGTATTTGCTGCATTGAGAGCTATTTTATTACATATGAGCTGCCTGTTGTGAGGACTGTGCAATGTATTGATTTATTCAAACCTAATGTAACTGACTCACGTTTTTAAGAAACTGGGTTTTCTTCTGTAAAATTTGCATTGCTTGGATGGTTTCATGTTTTAATACAAGTTTGTGAAACAGGTTTCTGCAACTATAACAGGTCTTTATGCTCACAGAATTTAAGATGCTGATGAGATTTTGTTTTTATATACGCGTTGTTGATCATGAATAATATTGTTTACTATGAAAGACTTTGGTTAGCACCGGTGCCCTAAAGAAACACTTGACCCTATAAGTGGCTGAATTATATTGTGTATGTGCCATTGCAGCTCTGGAGGAAGGGAACATGGCTGTTATGGGTCCCGAACCTGTGACCCCTCCATTACATGTCTCTCAAACTGCTAGAGCAGCTGCCGTGTTAGTATTTTGTCTTGACCCTGCATCACAGCAACACTTGAGCAGAAAGAAATGTGTTTTGGTAAAACTCATAAGCATTTTGCTGAATTACTAGAATGTAAATGAGAAGAAAACAATTCTGTCTGGCAATGCACATTTAAGTCATTTTACAGGTCAAGACTATCAATCCATTCTGCAAAATGTTTGAATTTTGATTCACCATCATCGTTTTTGTCAACATTTTTGTCTTTCTGAATAAAAAAGGATTTCTGTATTGCCGTCTGTATGAAGTATCTATCTATCTGGAACTACACATTTAAGTTAAGAAAAGGCATTTTTAAAAGTTAGGCCTAGCCATAACACAGTTTTTATTTCAAGTTGACAACTTCCAGCTGAGTGCCCAAATCTTAGTTGCAGTCCGCCATCTTGTCTGCAGCCAGGTCTCTCTCAACTGATAGCCTCAGTGGGAAGCAATTGATATTACCCAGAAGTTGTTAACCTAGGCAGGTTTAGGCTCAGGTTTAACCCTAACCCTAACCTTTGACCTACAGCTTCCTGGTGTTCACACTAATCCTTAATTCAATTTTGTATGGGATGTTCCCCATTCCTAACTTCACTCATTCAGTTTGGTTTATGTGGGACTTTATCAGTCCTCAACCTTTGTTTCTGCTTCTCCTCCTTTACTTTTGGATTTTGAATGCAGGACTTTTAATTATATTGGTGTATTGTGCACATTGTGATATTATAACTTTTAGGATCTAAATACTTCTTCCACCACAGAATGAAATATAATATAAAGAATAGCCTATTCGCAGCAGGTCGTGTGTTTAGGTTAGTTTAAATTCTCTCTTTCACTCTGAGACACGCATCAACAATAATGCCTCACAAATATTTTAGTTTTCACGCACATACTCCCTCTGACACGCACACATAAGCATACACAGTACCAGTCCATGTTTTTTTTATTTTTGGAGGAGGAGTTATTACGTCATGACGGTGCCGCTTTAAAAAGGTCCCACCCTTCAGTCCAGCCCAGAAGAGAAACAAAACCCCGGTGTTATAGTGAGGGGATACACAGCTGAACACGCAACACCCAGCAACAGCCTCTGGTAAGATATTAATATTCATGTGGTCTTCTCAGGATATTCTTATAACAGGTCTATGCTTCAACATTCAGACGTGGCTTAAACAGAAATTAAAATTTAACACCGCTCACTGTGAGCGTGTTGTGTTTACGGAACCGAGTAGTGATTTTATAGTTTCACATAGTCGGTGGAATCACTATAACTCCTGTAATCTTTCTACTACCTTTGTTTTCACGTGAGTTTACAGTATTTTTCTGTCAGACGTGTAGTGTTCTCTGTGCGTGATACAGGTACTTTAACAAAACCTTGTGTACGTTTTCTCCCGCTGCCCTGTCATAAACATACCACAGCTTTCGTTTCTCTGTCAGCGACTGATTGAAACATTGTGTAACCAATATATTGGGTAAGAGTACACCTCTCATGTGGTCTAGTTTCTGGATTATGCGTACTTTTACTTTTGATACTTTAAATAGCCTACACTTTGGTATGTAACATTTGAAAAAAAGACTTATGGGGCTAGAACTGTGTAGTAAGGCTGAATACTAAATGCATATGCAACAGCATCCTTTAATTTACTAGTCAGTATGGCATGAGTGTTAGATAAGTGTGCACAAGAGTTTCACACCAACAAAACAGCAGATTAGAGTATTATACTATGGGTTACACCTTTGTCATCAGGCAGTGTGGAAAAGCACACACAGCATATAACAGCACCACTGACTGGGAAAGTCGAGTCTTTAAGAACTGAGCGAACCAGTCACTTGTGTTATAAATGACTGTTCTTTGTTGCCACAGGCATCTGGGAACACCTACCTACCCTGACGTTACACCCGTCTGTCTGTGTTACCATGTAGCAACACTGGCAATACACAGGACAAGATAATACTCGACTAGGCTGTGTTTTAGATTGTATACTAGTCTGAACTGTTGGGTCTTGAAGTGGTGCTGAAATATTTTCCAAATCCTTTAACATTCAGCTCCTCCACTGCAGCCTCTGTAAACAGAGCATAGAATGAAAAGTAAACCCGGCAACTGGCAGGAGGGAGGAGACAGGGAAAGGGTTTTTCCAGACAAACACTGACAATTACATCATGTGGCTGCAGTGAGTAAGGCAAGCAGTGTGGGGCAGGTAGGTGGTTGCCAAACACTCTCTAGAAGCAGGCCGAAGTTTCTACCCTTCTGCCCTATCTGTGTGTGTTATCTCCTCACACACACTGTCAGACCTCTCAAGTGCTGTTGAAGTTATCATATTAGCATTAACTGCAGGGTAATAGTATTAGTGACAACAGTACAGCAGTAATACATGTAGTAGTAGCAGCAGTTGAAGTAATAACAGAAGTTGAGGTGTTACTAGAGTGAGTAATAAAAATACTAGAGCAATGATTCAGATCCTTAAGTAAAGGTAGCAGTACCAAAGTGTAAAAATACTCCACTACATAGTTACTTTTTCAACTGTAATCTTTGAAAAGAAATCACTCTTAAGTATAATATGATGCAACCAACAAAACCTGGTTAGCTAAGCTTAGTACAAACACTGGAAATGGTTAGTCTGACACCGCATGTCATTGTTATCATAAGTATATGTAACTACATTTTAATATACAGCAGTTAATGGCAACATTAGACATGGATTGGCAATCATTTTAAATTTTTCATGTAATCTAGAATATACATTTTCAAGTGAAATTTATCAAAATTCTCTGGCATGAGGTTCTCAAACATGAAGATCTGTTGGTGTTTTTTGTTTTCTGTGATAGAAAACCTAATATTTGACTCGTGCAATAAGAAATCCCAAAGGTATTTTTTACATGTCTCTTATATTTGATAGATCACACAAGTAATGAATTAACCGAGTGAATAATTAACAGATTAAGGATAAAGCATACTACATACATAATTATATTAGATGCAAAATCTTAAAGCATGTTAACATCCTGAATTATACTTGTGATAACATTTTGTGTATTATTTGGACTTTGTGTTCCTTTGCACTGCAGTAAACAAATGTTTTCATTGACAGAAAAAATAACCATTTGTGAAGACTCCATGAAGATCAATGTGATTTGGTCGAGCCTGTGAGAATGGAATAATTTCACAATGAATTTTTGAAGGTTTCATTGTCATTCGGGTCTAATAACAGAAGAGCTTCTTCATAAACCAGCACCTTCTATTCCTGGACACTCTTGGTCAAGTGACTCTAACAAAGCAGCTGGGTGGAAATGTATAGTGCCTTGTTCAGGGCTACATTATTAAGTCTTCCCACCAGAGCAATTTTACATTATAATTTAGTATAAAAAATAAAGGTAAAGAATTTCCCGACTGAGGAGAGAGATTTGTGTTGTTGCTGCAATAGGCCCAGAGTGAGTAGGGATTTTCTAGAGATTTTACACCTGCCCCAAGGACACTATAACAGAAGAGACACTCGTGGTGGAGACCAAACCGAATCCTAGACCTTTTCAGTGAAAGGATTCCACCTGCTGAATTCTTTGCCCATCTTCTGACCATGCTGTACCTAAAGAAATACTTCACAGAGGGTCTTATTCAGATGGCCATCCTGATGAGTCTCTGTGGAATGAGGGTTGATGTGGGACTGGAGTCCTATCTGCATCCTTCTTGGCATGAGATGATCCTGGGTCCGATGTCGGCACTGACCCAAACACAGTTCCACAACCTCCGCAACCGCCTGGAGGATGGCCAAGGTCTGCACCCCAAGAGTGTCGACCTGGACAGTTTTTTTACAACACGAAGGCTGCTAGGCTGGGTCCACTCTCTGGACAGGCTACAGGTAGGCTTTACCTCTAACTACTACTCTAGCTTTATTTCTGCACTACCATTCAGATGGAATTAGAAGGAACTGAGGTAATGTTTTAGCTGATTCACTGTTGCTATATATAGGTGTTTCTTGACAGGATTCTCTCAAATTTAGAAGTTCTCTCTTTCAGCGGTGCGGTGGTTAGCGCCATTACTTCACAGCAAGAAGGTTCAGGTTGGAGCCCGGGCTGACCCAGGGCCTTTCTGTGCTGAGTGTTCATGCCACCCCTGTGGGTTCTCTTCAGATACTCCGGCTTCCTCCCACAGTCCAAAGACATGATTGATTGGCAACTCTAAATTGCTCGTAGGAATGAGTGTGTGTGTGTGTGTGTGTGTGTGTGTGTTTGTCTGCATGTCAGCCCTGTGATAGACTGGTAACCTCTCCAGGGTGGACCCCACCTCTCACCCAGTGTCACCTGGGATCGGCTGCAGCCCCCCTGGTGACCCTATTCAGGAATAAGCAGTATAGATAATGGATGGCTGGAGAATCTTAGGGTGAAAGAAGTAGTTAGATATTGCATTTTTTCTGTTCATTTAATATGAGACTACACCCACCACCTGGTTAGTTTAGCTTAGCATAAAGAGTGGAAACAGCGAGCCTGACTCTTTCCAAAAGTAACAAAATTTGACTACCAGCAGTTGTAAAGCTCATTAATTAACTTGTTATATGTAGTTTGTTTAATGTGTACAAAAAAACATCCCATAAAACTTCAGCTGATCATTGTTACACTTGGATTTTTGAACAAATTAAATTGATGTACTGTATATTATAATATGTCAGTTTGTGAGCTTTAGAGGTACAGGTTGGTGGATTTTGTTACCTATGGACAGAGCCAGGCTAACTGCAGCCAGGCTAGTCTTTGTGCTAAGCTAAGCTAACAGGCTGTGGCTATATCCCTGGCATGTAGCTTATATGGAGAAAATGTGTTTCATACCTGTCTCCACAGGTTCCTCAAGTAGAGCTGGAGACATGGTTGGTCCACAGGGAGCCAGATCCTCTCCCCATGGGATGTCCAAACCAGCCCTTCCCACTGGAGAGAGCTCCTGCAGGGGTAGAGAGAGCTCTAGCTGGTCAGCCCGTGGAGCCCACAGCTAGACTTGGTAACATGCAGGAAGAGGAGGAGGAAGATGATAAAGAGGTACAGTTGCTTCAACAACATTGTCTGGTTTAGGGTACTAAGGGTCTGTGCTTTGCCATGTTCTTATGTAGCATCAGCTGAGGTGGGAGACTCTGTCCATAGGACAACAATCAGTCGTATACTGCACAAATCTGGCCTTTATGGAAGAGTGGCAAGAAGAAAGCCATTTCTTAAAGATATCCATAAAAAGTGTCGTTTAAAGTTTGCCACAAGCCACCTGGGAGACGCACCAAACATGTGGAAGAAGGTGCTCTGGTCAGATGAAACCAAAATCGAACTTTTTGGCAACAATGCAAAATGTTATGTTTGGCGTAAAAGCAACACAGCTCATCACCTTGAACACACCATCCCCACTGTCAAACATGGTGGTGGCAGCATCCTGGTTTGGGCCTGCTTTTCTTCAGCAGGGGCAGGGAAGATGGTTAAAATTGATGGGAAGATGGATGGAGCCAAATACAGGACCATTCTGGAAGGAAACCTGATGGAGTCTGCAACAGACCTGAGACTGGGACGGAGATTTGTCTTCCAACAAGACAATGATCCAAAACATAAAGCCAAATCTACAATGGAATGGTTCACAAATAAACATATCCAGGTGTTAGAATGGCCAAGTCAAAGTCCAGACCTGAATCCAATCGAGAATCTGTGGAAAGAACTGAAAACTGCTGTTCACAAACGCTCTCTATCCAACCTCACTGAGCTCGAGCTGTTTTGCAAGGCGGAATGGGCAAAAATTTCAGTCTCTTGATGTGCAAAACTGATAGAGACATACCCCAAGTGACTTACAGCTGTAATCGCAGCAAAAGGTGGCGCTACAAAGTATTAACTTAAGGGGGCTGAATAATTTTGCACGCCCAATTTTTCAGTTTTTTATTTGTTAAAAACGTTTGAAATATCCAATAAATTTCGTTCCACTTCATGATTGTGTCCCACTTGTTGTTGATTCTTCACAAAAAATTACAGTTTTATATCTTTATGTTTGAAGCCTGAAATGTGGCAAAAGGTCGCAAAGTTCAAGGGGGCCGAATACTTTCGCAAGGCACTGTATATATATATATGTTTTGCCAAGACTGAAATGACTAACACTACAACTCTTAGCGCTGAGTTACAGCAGTGCTGAGTCGAATTTTTGAATCAATGCTCTCAGTAGGCGGGTCAAATTAGTTTCTATAAATTGGGAATGTTTATCTATATGTTATGTCATTTCCCTCCTCAGGAAAAGAAATATTTAAAAAAATATGATCAAAGAATATTCCGTTGTATATGGGATTGCAAGCCTGACAAAATGAAAAGGGTATGTCTATACACTGATTTCAAGCAAGGGATCGCAAATTATTTAATCTTACTGTAAGCACTCACCTTTGCACTAAAAGCATCTGCTATACAGACATTTATTTTCAATCTGCCCTATTTCTCAGCAAAATTATTGATGTCTGTTCATCCTTTTTCCATATTAAAACTTTGTCCTTCCCTTCAGGTAACTGCCTCTCAGTTTGTTATGACAGAGAGAAAGTTTTTTACTTGCCTATCAGGGTTTTTAGAACAGATCATATTAAGCTATCGGCACCAATACAATCAACCACAAACACGTGATTCAATCCAAAATGTGTTATGGTACAATCACAGTACATTAATTAAAGATAAGGTGTCATTTCTTGAACCAATAATTGCAAATAGGGTATCTTTCTATAATGATGTAAACCGAAGCTGAGACTTTTTAATCTAATATCAAATATTTAATTTCAAATTGAAATTTCTGAAACAGAACCTGAAGAACAAAAAGTGTGTAACTGTCCAAATACTTTTGATCTGGACTGTAAATGAACAAGATTGTCATATGAGCTAAATGCTAATTTCCACATGTTCACAGTGACAGTGCCACCATACTGATTTTTAACAAAGGGGCCCTCCAGTGTCATTAGGTGACATCATGGCACTAAAATAGTTGTTTCTAGGAGTCGACATGATTTGGTGTCCACAGCCGAACGGCATGGAGTGTGTAACGAATTAGAAAGCCTGTTTGTAGACTACTGACCTACAAAAAATGCCACAGAAGTAATTGTATAAAGATCAACTGAAGATTCTACTGTTTATTAACATGTAAAATGTAAGAATCAGATGTGGGGACAGGACTGCTGTTTTTGTTTTTGTCTGTCACCAAAACAGACTGTAATGTAATGTCATGTGAGCTAATGACTCACAGTTAGATGAGTCACTAGGAAACTTCACCACAGCACTGATGACCTCACCAGGAAAAGAGAGCAATAGTCAGTACAGTTGAAATGCCCTGCTGGAGAGACTACACCTGTTGAATAAACACAGACATAGCACTGTGCTTCTAGTTCAGCAGTTTGGTTACTGCTGGTTGTCCGCACCAACCTCATTTGTCAAACCTAATGTGAACAGCAAAGAATAAGATCCGAACATCAGAGGAAAAAAAGGATTATTTTCTTACCATCCAAATGTAGCTATTGCAGCCTGTCTCTGCAAAGCTCACACTGATCACTATTTTGACTGTCATTCATAGTGATGAGTCGCAAAAAATAATCACCCAGCTGTGTAGTTTCCCTCTGTCCAGTGTTGTAGCACCTTTCAGCACTTTGTTTTTGTTTTATGCAAAAAAAAAGCTTTGGTTGAATCTCAGTATTCTCAGCATGACTTCTGGGGCAGCAGGCAGCTGCTTTCAGTAGCAAAAATTCGGAGTGAAAAATGTCTGAAGAAATCAGAATCGGCTTTAATCGCCAAGTATGTTGAGCATACAAGGAATTCATCTCCTGCACAGGGGCTGTCAGTGTAGTTTAGGCAACAGACAATGTAATAGTGCAGTCAAAGGTAGGGGAAGTGTGGGAGGAGGAGGAGAGGCACTATTCATGAACATTATATACATCCTGTATATGCATATTCATTTTGAGTTATCAGACTGGTGCATGGCATGGTACTATTTACAATTATTGCACTGCGGTAGTTGCTGAGTCTTATTGCCTCAGTCATAGGTATTTGTTAATCAGAGTGATGGTGCAGAGGAAGAAACTGTCCTTGTGTCTGGTTGTTTTGGCCTATAGTGTTCTCTATCACCACCCAGAGGGCAGAGGATCAAACAGTTTATGTCTGAGATGTGAGGAGTCTGCAGAAATCTTCTCTGCCCTCCTTATGGCCCGTGAGGTGTACAGGTCCTCCATGGAGGGCAGGCTTGATCCGATGATTCCTTCTGCTGTCCTGACTGTCCACTGGAGTCTGTTCCTGTCCTGATGGGTTGCTGAATCAAACCAGATAGTGATGGAAGAGCAGAGAACAGACTTGATGGTTCCTCTGTAGAGGTGTATCATCAGCTCCTGGGGCAAGTTAAACTTCCTGAGCTGGTGCAGGAAGTACATCCTCTGCTGTGCCTTCTTGATGATGGTGCTGATGTTGGACGTCCACTTCATGCCCTGGGAGACAGTGAAGCCCAGGAACTCAAAGGACTCCACTGCTGATACAGTGCTGCTGAGTATGGTGAGGGGGAGTAGGGTGGGGGGCTCCTGAAGTCCGTTGTCATCGCCACTGTTTTGAGTGTGTTCAGTTACGACCACCCCACAGGGCCAGCTTTTCAACTTTCTGTCTGTACACTGACTCATTGCCATCACAGATGAGACCAATCATCGTGTCAACTGGAGGAGTCTTAAAGAGGGGTCCCTTGAGGTACAGTCATTAGTGTAGAGGGAGAAGATCAATGGGAAAAGCACACATCCCTGGGGGGCACCTGTGCTGACAGTCCGGGTGCTGGATGTGGTTTTCCCCAGCCTCACCTGCTGCTTCCTGTCTATCAGAAAGCTGGTGTTCCACTGACAGGTGGGGGGCAGGCACAATGAGTTGGGTCAGTTTAGAGTGGAGGATGTGCAGGCTGATGGTGCTGAATGCTAAGCTGAAGTCCACAAAGTGGCCCCGTGCATAGGTTCCTCGGGCATTTAGGTGGTGCAGGATGACTGCATCATCTGTCATCATCATCATTTGTCTGGTAGGCAAACTACAGGGGGTCTATGATGTCCTTCATGTGGGCCAACACCAATCTTTCTAAGCACTTCATGACCACAGACGTCAGGATGACAGGTGTGTAGTCATTCAGTCTGTTGATGGTGGGTTTCTTGGGGACTGGGATAATGCTGGAGCATTTGAAGCAAGAGGGGACTTTGTAATGTTCTACTGATCTACTGAATATCTGTGTGAAGATGGGAGCCGGATGTACACCACAGGCTTTCAGGCAGGAGGGGGTGATGCTGTCTTTTGTTTTTTAAAGAGGCTTCATACAGCCTCTTCACAGATTGTCGCTGGGGGGATGGGAGGGAGCAACTGTCAGTTATGGGTCTAAGATGAGGTGGGGGAGGGGTATGGAGTTCTACTCTCATTCAACTTGTCTGTCCACAGCAAGGGGGGATGTTTCCTGTAACCAATAATTTTCTGTAGGTTTCTTCATACTGAAGTCTTCCGGTTCTTTTTAGCCATGCTAACTCTAAGAGATGAGGCAGTCCAAGTAACTACAAAACAGTGCTGATTTATTCCATGAACACAGGTAAAAATTAACATTACACGCTCAGGTATCTTCCACCTCCAACATGCACACAGGCAAAAATACCTAACAATACACTGGCAAGGTCGTTGGTTGAGGTCTGTTTCTCCAGTTTGTCGGAATAACTCCTCATTGCTTTCCAGACCTCTTTTTTCCGTCTTTCTGGCCTGCATGTGCCGGTTCCTATCCCCTCTCTGGCACTGTGAAGCTGCCTGAGCTTAGCTGTGAACCAGGGCTTGTTGTTGTTGTTGTATTTGCAGAAGGTTTTGGTGGGCACACACATGTCCTCACAAATGCTGATGTATGATGTCACAGTGTCATTGAGTTGATCCTGGTCTGTAGACACAGCCTCAAATACACTTCAGTCTGTGCAGTTTAGGCGTGTTTTATTGCTGTGTAGCAGTGGTCCATTAGTGTTAACTTTGTGTTTTACAATCAATACACATTAAAAGGCTGCCACTATAGAGCCCAAAGAATTTGAAAATATGGATATGTGAAATCTGCTCATGATCTCTGCGCCTTTGACATGGGGGAACACCACTGATTTTTGTGAGCAAGTTTTGTCCCATAAGACACACCTACATTACCTGACTGAAAATGAAAACAATTTCTGGAACTCATCATGCATGGAGGGATGTCTAAAATAGTTAAAGGAGCCACTTTGGGCGCTGACATTTACAGTTCATAGAGATAAGCAAATACTTTACATACTGAAGCTGGATGTAAAGGGGTTGGGCAGGAATTATGATAGTAGATGCAAATGTTTCTCTAGGACTATGCAAAGAAGGGTGCAAAATAAAAAAACACACAGTGGTATCATTTACATTACATTTTAGATTTAATCAACATTGATGTCATGATTCATAATCACTAGAAAGGTATAAACATCACTTCATGTAGGATCACATGCTAAATTGTGACATAACAGAACCAAAAGACACACACACACACTGAGACACAACACCGGTGCTGTCACACTGTACCATTTATAAATAGCCCAGGTATTGGTCTGCATGTGTTGGACACATACAAGCATGTTTGTACAGATACTGTGTCTTTGTGAGAACATTCATTGACATAATGCATTACCTAGCTCCTAACCTAATCTTTGCCTTCACAACTAAGTGCCTAACAACAACCCTTCACCTAACACCTAGCCTAACCTAAACCTAATTCTAACCTTAACTCTAAAACCAAGTCTTGACCCTTAAACAGCCCATTGAAAGGGTCTGGGAAAGTGAGGGCCAGCCAAAATGTTCTCACTTTCCCAAAATGTCCTCATGCCCATGGTTTAAAAATTAAACTGGTCCTCACACTGCTGGCCATACAAGTACACACACTGTGTAACAGTCATGTGCAGCAGTGTGTCAAGGTTTCCAGTGTCAAGAAAAGCAACTGGCTGTTTCTTTAAACTGTGTGTGTTTGGGGTGGGGGGGGGGAAAAAATAAATGTTAGCTTTGGTTAAGTGTTAGGGTAAGGGTTTAGGTTAGGCAAGTAGTGACTTTGGTTACAATTAGGGTAAGTCTCATGAAAATGAATGTAAGTCTATATAGGGACCCAGTAAGTGGCGAAAACAAGGGTGTGTGTGTGTATGTACACAGTGTTACCCAACTTCCCTTCAGTTTAGAATGACAGCATCAACTTGACATATCTTGAACAGGCATCAATAAGGCAGATAGTGCGACATATTCAAATACATATTTTAGTTAGGTAATTTTGTGTTTTAATTAGTTTCTTCAAATTTGAGTCTGTTTTATTGGGAGCTACAGCTGAAGCTCAGAGTCATTCTACTGCAGGATGGACATGTGTACACTAGCCACACACAGAGGACATTAAAAACCTGATATAGTACATAGAGATCTAAGTGCACCCCATTCTGCTGCCCTGTCTTCTTCAAACTGAAAGTGAATAGAAGTTCTTCTGTATTTCCCCTGTGTATCAAATGGCACGTGTACACACAAACACAAACCACTATATTAGCTTTCTCCCGACCTTGTGACTGACTGGCTTGTTTTGAAACGTGATCGCTGGCCTGTCCTGACACGCACTTATACCATGCAGTTTTGCAATCCCTCCTGTTTACTGCATAAACCATACACTCACATACAAGGCAGAGGCATACATATGAACAAATATACACAAATACGTTAGGAGCTTCCTTGTTCAGCAGTAGTGCAGAAAGAAAACAGGAAAATTTCAGACCTGACCTCTGACTGGGACTATTTATCATTTCACACCAACTGTCCGAGAGTCTAAAACCAGCAGTGACATTGTGCTCACCATAATGTCTTTGAATGCAGACCCTGTTTTAGCTTAGTGCACTGTGTGGGAGACCTCCATTTTTGTCCAAAAACTATTAAAAAATACACCTTCCGAGTACTGTACCTACTTCACATTTCACAGTGGCATTTAAAGATATCAGATATGGGACACACAAGTTGTAGCTCTGACCCTTGTTTTTAGGACGGCTCTTAAGTGGAAAAGAATTCTGCCACCTAGAATCTACATTTTCCACATGGTGCTGCTTGGTGGTGGGCCAGACTGAAACTTGGTAAAGGGACAAATAATACACGACTGGAAGCGTGTCAGTTCCTGCATAACATAGCAAAAGACTGACCACTAATATTCACACCTGGTCTTAATCTGATTGTAATAACAGTTTTTTTCTTTATCAAATGTTAAAATATCAAACTACAATAACTTCTCTAGGGAAACACCATTTGTATTCTGTCAGAGCAAGAAAGAGACCAATGACAACCAGCATAATTCCAGGGATGATGATCAGTGAATTGGTAAAGCGGGCTACCATTTTAAACCAGACCATTGGATTAGGATTATGTGGTGTTGGAAAGCCACAATTTGCTAACCCCTGGATTTAGGAACATAGTTTAACCTCTCAGGTGGCTATTTTGAAATCAGTTAGAACTTCAAACACTGCTTGAAGTTTTCAGATAGAGACATTCACCCAGTAATTAACTACCATGAACCTGAACCTGAGTTACCTGCAGACCTCCCTCTTGCATGCCATTAATTCAGCACAAAGCCCCATACTACCACTATGATTCAGTACTTTCTGCTGTTAAAATATCTTTCTAACATCTATTCTGTTACTTACACACACACACACACATAAAACATTATCTAATTAAAATACAAGAACCAAGGATTACTATATTATTAGAATACTGTCAGATCTGTCTCTGCTCTCTTTGACAGTGGATATCCCCTGACTTTCCTAGAGTTTCCTAATGACTGTGTTCTTTTGCTCTCTTTACCCCCCTGCCTCTGTTGATCTCCTCTCTCACTATTTTCAGACTTCTTTCTCCCTTGAAGAGTGTTTAAGGCTGCTGGAAGAAACACTGCCTTTCACAGAGGAACAACAGGTACTGCCACAGCAATCTCTTCATATCTCATTCCGTTCTATTGTTTTTCCTTGAGCCTGAACAGTACTTAGCATTTACCTGCTTTCATGTTCATCAGTTAAGTGATGTGGGCAGCAGAGAGGGAGACCTAGACGAGCACCCCCTAGATGCGGAGGCCCTGCCATCCCCCATCATCTCCACTGATAACCTCTCCTTGAATCTGGAGCTGCACTGGCAGGACCTGTTCTCCATCATGGAGCCTGAGGTAACTGGTAGAATAAAAGTAGATGAAATTACATTTAGCAAAAGAAAAAATAAGATGGGATGAGTAAGTTCTACAATAAATCTGGATCAATTTTGCATCCTTCCTGTCCAGAACACAGATGTTGACATGACTTCTTTTGACCATACGTTGGATTCAAGACCATCTGGAACTTTTCTGGGGGTTGGGTCTGAAGCTCTGCACCAAAACGCCAATAACCTTGACAACGGTATAGGAGAGGTTGGTCAGGAGGTCCATCTAATGGGGACTCCCCTGCAGCATGGTAATTCAGTGTAAAAGCTGATGTTGTTGAATGAATTCATGATTAGTATCCATAAATTTCAACAACATTATCACCAAGGTTGATTTCAAACCTTGGTGATAGTTGATTGATTGATAAAGATATTTTCAACAGAAGATCCTACTAACTTGTTGTTTCTGAAGCTTTCCACCACATCTTATATGCCTTCCTCAAAAGATATAGCTGTTCATTTGTCATGCAGATGTTTTAGTCGTCACGTTACTGAAAATTCATACGAAGGCCATGTGATAGCATCTAAACCATCTCTGGGAGAACTCTGTCTACCGGGTAGCCATGAGATGTGGTTGAACGCTTCAGAAAGAAGAAAGTTAGACCTTGAGTTGAAAATATTTTCGGCTAAGGTCTTCAAAAATAATTGCAAATGTTGAATATCTTGATCCCTCTCCTTTTAGTTAAATTATTGATATAAAACACTAGGTGTTTTAATGACTTATGAGACCCTTTAAAACGGTCAAATAAGATTAATATATTCTCATAAGTATTCAAAATAAACAATAATGTTTTTCTTATCTCCTTAATGTTCCATGAATGATCATACCAAAAGCACTGTTGCATGCCCTACAATTCTTTACATTTTGCAAAAAATACATGCTCTTTTTCTTCAGGTTTGTTGGGGTCTCTAGGACAGCCAGAGCAAGCCCTTCTTCCCCTTACCCCCAGCGCAGAGCTGGATGACCACATTTCAGCCTTCGACACAAGGGACACTTTGAAAAACTCCAATGTAAATACCTTGCACAGTCATCCAGATCACATGAATCTCTTGTCAGAAGATTTCTTCAGGAGACTAAATGCGGGAGATAATTTGAATTCCTTCAACAATAACCTGCCAGATGAAGCTCTTGTAGATAACATGGAAGGCCGTCCTTACCCTGCAAATCTCACCAGGTTTGATGTTAACAGGCATTACTTGACACTTTCTAGTTATGCCACATCTCTGGATGAGAATGATGTGACCCAAGACCTTCTCACATCTCGTTCCAGTGTCTTTCTTGTTGACAACGAGGAGAATATTGAGGATGTAGATGGTCTCCACAGCCCACTTAGTGATCTCATAGATGATGAAGCCATCTTGGATGATATTAAATTGTTGGACCTGGTTCTGGAGGAAGGGTTCAGTACTGAGATGGCAGCCAGGCTGGATGCAGAGGGCTACCCTGACCATGAAATAGCACAAGAGAAGAATGGCAACCATTCAGTATCTAGCATGGCAGTCACAGAAGATCAGAGTCAGCCAAGAAGACATCAGCAAGGTAATTAAACAAGTAGACAATAAACCTTTTTTGGTGGTTAGTACTTTAATAAATATACAATTATGTACTTTTCTTTCAAGAACATAGTAATGTTAAATTCAAGTGTAAAACTGTGGACCTTACCTTGATCTACCTTTGTTCTCAACTCATAGGCCTTGAGGATGAGGCAGACTCAGACTCTGGCCTTTCTCTGGACTTCAGCCACAGCCCTGCTTCTCCAAGCACTTCTGAGGCCTCCTCTTATTCTGCTTCCTCCTCCTCTTCATCAGACTCCTTGTCATCTTGTGCATCAACTGTGGGAAGGCCCTTCTCCAGAGATGTGGATGATGCTACTGAGGAAGGGTTATTTGGTTCAGAAATGGAAGTGGAGGTGACCATAAAGCAGGAGGAAGAGGAGGTGGAGGTGGGAGCAGTAGGTGGAGGGTATCCTGAAGATGTTAAACTATTCCCTGCCAACTATAACAATCACAGGCTGGTTAAAGGCTTTCCTCGGCTGGAGCATATTGACCATGATCACACATACAACCACCCTTATTCCTCTCCATCCCTGGGCAAGATGCCCACCAAACATGCAAAATCCTCCCTACGAGACAATGCAAGGCCATACCACAATGCCAGACGCATGTCTGAGACCGAAATGTGGAGCCAAGATGAACAGCGTGCACGAGCCCTAAAGATTCCTTTCTCCAATGAGCTGATTGTTAATCTGCCAGTGGAGGACTTTAATGACCTACTGATCAATTGCCAACTTGATGAGGATCAGCTCACCCTCGTCAGGGACATACGACGCCGTGGTAAGAACAAGATAGCTGCCCAGAACTGCAGAAAGAGGAAAATAGATGTGCTGGTGGGACTGGAGGAAGATGTGTCCAAATTGAGGCGCCAGCATTCACGGCTGTTGAGAGAGAAACAGGAAAAGCTGAGGAACCTGCAGGAAATGAAACGCCGCCTGGCCAGCTTGTACCAGGAAGTCTTTTCCAGGCTAAGGGATAAGAATGGAAGGCCTCTGGACACTACAGAGTACCTGCTTAATTTTGGGCCTGATGGTAGCGTCACAGTATCTTTACGCCAACAAGGGGCATTGCTGCCTGGAGCACAAAACAGCAAGAAACAGAGATAAGAAAAAGTGAAGAGTTGGACAGTCTCATCACAGTAGTTTGGGACAAATGTAGGGAGAATAAAGGAATTCCTTAAAAGGAGTGTGGTAAATGTACAGAGAAAATCAAGACAGAACAAAAAGGAGTTACTGGAAAGAGGGTGTTAATTATCATAATGACTGATAAAATAACCTTAATTATTAAAAAAAAAAAAAAAACTTACACTGGAAAAAGACTTGAATCCAATTCTTGTTATTAAGTAACACTGAGGTAAATTTGGGCTACTAGTACTTGGTGGAATTAAAAGAACAGACAATGGATAACCCAGGGCCAGTACTACTTTCTCTTACATCAGCTGCCCCAGCATACTGAAAATATTCAAAAAGTCAGCAGACTGATGCCAGGCTGGATTGTCTACTTATTCAGCCAAACTGTCACAGACACTAGAATCGCTTTTAGAAAAGTTGCTGGAACACAGGAAGGACAGTTGTGATGGAAGTACAAATATAAAGTATTTGGTGAATTGGGCCTTTGGAACTCTGCTCATTTTCACACCTGTGCATACCTGGCCACTCATGGCAGGAAGCAGGCATGGCTATGGGACTGTTGATTTCATAAAGTACCCCTCCCCTCTATGTTCTGGTATAAAGTATTGGAGCAGAAAGCAAAATGTGCCAATTTTTAAGGCTTTGTTATACATTGATTAACTTATGACTCCACTAACCTCTGGTGCCTGTAGCATTTTTTTATTTAGGTATGACAGCAATGGGTTTTTACCTGTGCCTTTAACTGATATGGTAAATGCACTTATATAGCACTTTTCTATGCACAGAAGCACACTCAAAGCGCTTTACACTATTTGCCTGTTCACCCATTCCCACACACAAATGTTCACACACACTCACACACTGGTGATTTCACCTCCTGAGTCAACAGGGGAGGTCTTCTTGTCAATTTCACATAAACTGGTGGTAATCTGTGTTTCAGATGTACAGTAACTAAAGGGTAGCTTTGCCCACTGCCTAAATTCAAAACACAGGCCGACACCCACCATCACTCTTGACAGGTTTTTAATACATGGGCTAAACAGAAACCACTAAGCTGTTAAGGTATTAACGTTTTAGGACTGGAAATGTATGTAAAATGCCACAAATACTACACATATGAATGCACCTTGAATCCATTCAGTAGAAAGAACAGATTTGGCCTTTGAAGACATGTAATGCCTAATGAGACACTGGCTTAGCCTTCATGAAACGTATTAAGCAGGATGCACTTAGTAGACTAGGTCAAGCCTCGCTTTGACTTATCTTAGATTTCTCAAATCTATTTTGCTAGCATGTCATCGTCTGGTAGTTGTGCACACAGAGATGGGTGACAAACTAAAGGGAAAAACCTAAATAACTGAATGGTCTCCTGCAGGATGACAGTGCCCCATCCAAAGGGCACATGGGGTCATCGAATGGTTTGATGAGGATGAAAATGATGTGAATCATATTCATCCATCTTCACAGTCACCAGATCTAAACTCATTTGAAGAGCTATGGGAGATTTTGGAGCGATGTGTTAGTGTCTCCACCGCCATCATCAAAAGACCACCTGAGGGAATATCTTTTGGAAGAATGGTGTTCATCCCTCCAGTAGAGTTCAGACTTGAGAGTCAATGCCAGGGAGCACTGAAGCTGTTGTGGTGGCCCAGAACCTTAGACTCTAAGTTGGTGTTTCCCTTCACTTGTCACCTTATGTACCTGGGCAAGACAGTACTCTTAGTCTGATATGTGGATTTAGACATGGCAGCAGTTTGAACTCTTGATGCCAAGAATGACATGGTTAGATTTGACCTAGTTTAGAATCCTAGATTGTAGTTAGGTCTTCTGTTCGTAAATAGTGGTTTAGATGAACCCATGCTGCAAATGACAAAAGACTTTGTGTGTTCAAGTGTCAGTGAAATGACTTTACAATTCCTCAGGAATAAAAACCCACAGAAGAATATGCTAATTTTTTTTTTTACCTGTGTGGTCGGAGCACATATTTAATGATTCAGTTTGTTGATTTGTAAGTTTGTCGTTAGATTGGTTTTAGGTGTTCAGTGTTTCACATGCCAGATAATGTATATACCCGTGTCCTTTATATGGCTAAGAAAAGCAGTGAAATGTTTCCACCAAATTCCTGCTTTTTCCAACAGTTGAATGTGTGTGTGACTTTTCTAAACTGCATGCCTATCACTGCTGTACCACTGATGGAACAAGCTTTTATTAAGAGTTTACATTTTGTAGATGCCCAATGTTAATTGCTGGAGTTCAGTGACTTGGGACCTCATCCTTTGCAATATTTAAAAATAGAAAAAATAAATGTCTTTGAAATCAGCTAAGTTTCCTCTCTCCTTTACATTGAACAGCAGAATCCATATATAGCTATGTGCAGTATTAAGTTTTAAAAAGACAAGCTGCACCACTTTCAAAGCATTGCTGCATGTGTAATGTTAGTCTTATCAAGTGTTTGAATCTGATTTTCTTTCTAATGCTCAGAGCAGATCCCACAATGCCTTAATGGGGAATTCTGGGTTTTGTAGGAACAGCTAGCACAATCGCATGCACAATAATAAGCAGGAGCTTTTTGATAAGGTGGTATACTTGTTTTGAAAACATCAGTTTGATTGTAAGCAGCCATTGGCAGCACAAAATAAGTCATTTATACATTGCTTACAGCAATCACATGACTCCCAAACACTGAGCTGTGGTGATGTCTCTTCCACTGTGAAATAATAAGGACTGAGCCACCAAAGCACAAACTTATGAAAACAAGACACCTTTATTTGTCCACAGCAGATAATTAAAAGTAGATCAGTCATGACAGTGACATTCCAAGTGAAAACAACATACATGCAACAGGACGACACAAGCTAACCCACTAATTACAATGAAAAGTATCAGAGACCAGATAGAAAAAGCAAGCAGACCCCAGTGAAGCTAATTCAATCCCTTACTGTCAACTGTGAAGTGAGCAGAAGGCATTTAGGGAGCAGGGCATTTTAATACTGATGTACACAGTGGACAAACAGGAGCGTCTCAAATATTCTAGGACACTGGACAAGTGGAATTGGTAGGATTAGACCCGACAGAGATGGAAAACGACCTTGGCAATTAGCACAGCTATCTTAGAGTCAGGAGTTTGACTTCAAATGCTAGAAACTGTATTTACAGTTGAGTCAACTTCCTCTAAAATGTTCCTCACCCATGATTCAGGCAAGTTTATATATCCGTGGTCTTGCCTTTCTGTATGAACAGCAGCAGA
This sequence comes from Monopterus albus, assembly GCF_001952655.1. Taxonomy (NCBI): domain Eukaryota; kingdom Metazoa; phylum Chordata; class Actinopteri; order Synbranchiformes; family Synbranchidae; genus Monopterus; species Monopterus albus. The sequence continues at coordinate 521,672 of NW_018127972.1, read as the reverse complement.
ATCTATGCTTATCCAGTATGTCAGGGCTGCTCGTTTTAAAAACTGAACTTATGTAGCTTACTGCTTTAAGTTGGTGTCTCCCTTCCATGTCACTGGCAGTTAGTGTATCAAAATAAAATTCTGTAAGAAAAGTAAATATTTAAAAAATAGCTGCTGTTTGTGGTAATGAACCAGTGCAAACTGAAGCAGAACAACAATGTTCAATGGAAATGAATTTAGGTGTACTACAATAAGCAGCAAATGGGCAACCAAAGAATACAGAGAGCGAATTTGAACTAGCTAGCCCAGGTCTGCAGACACGGGAAACTGCTTGTTTAATTACAGTATTCATCGAAAGCTGCTCTGCCGGGCAACAGTCAAGGCACAAACTGTTACAGGCAACAAAGAAAGACCTTTCATATGTGATTATATTAATCAGACTGATGTTCTACTTTTGTAAACAGCAAAACATGTTACACATAGGATGAACTGCAGGAGGAACCATGAACTCCTTAATGTTCTCAATGTTTTGAGTGTTGCCCGGCTGATGCCAGCCAAAATAATACAGCCTACAAATGATGTGGTTTACTGTGTTTGAAAGTTAAAAACAGGGGCATGGGAATAAAGACCATTTAACACATATTCAATTGTATCCTCCATCACTAAAACTGCAGTTTCTTATGGAGCACATATCTACTGAATGACAGAGCCTCAGTCACATCAGGCAACTTTCACCTAGTGGCAGGCCCACTTTTCTCCACCCAAACAAGCTTGTTGGCTGGCTCTGTGCCACACTGGTTGCCAGAGCAAATTACTGTACAAACTACAGGCAACTATTTACCAGCACATAGCTGCACAGTTCCCACACTGATAGCTGCACTGTTCTTTTCGCTAAGCTAGTTGATTGTGTAATCATATCAGCCTCGTACTGAAGATCAACACAAATTCAGTTAGATGTAAAACATGTCTGATGATCACCCATTAGAAAAGCCCGTCACTACAGCTCAGTGTCATAACCAACAGTTCTACTTTGCAAATGAAAAAGTTAACGCCAGTCATTCAAAGCATCCTGTCATTCTGAGTAGGGCTCAACTGATACAGAACTTTTGAGGTCAACACTGACATCTGTGAGTTTAAAAGAATCCGATAACATATTAGCCAATAAATATTTTCCTTACACAACCTGTAACAGACATTTTTGATAGGGTTCATTTAATCTTGTTTTTGAACAGTTATGACCAAGATAGCGAGCAGGACATACCACAGCTAAAAATAAATGTGTCACTAGTCTCTATAAACTATAAAATTGTGACACTGTGAAAACATCTTTGGCATTTTTCTATTTCCATTTATTTTCTTTTATGGGTTAATATATGCAGATAGTTATACATTTCAGCAATGAGCTAATACTGGCCAATTTAGAGTTGCTTGATTTAAAAACAATGCTACCTATGATGAACTCCGGAAACAGGACAGCGGTGCTCTGATAGGTTAAAATAAAAAAATATAGAAGTATACCTGCAGATTCTCAGAAATGCATCCTGCAGCTCTGCTGGGCTGTCTGAATGATCATCAGCTGGTTCTCAACACTTCTCCCCTCTATTCTACATGTCACGAGGCATCTCCACTTCTTCGGGGAGTAGTTCTTTCCACTGCCAATACTGAGCCTGAACAAGTACAACACTAACTACTATATGAGAATATGTTATATGAAACTCTTCATCTGAAGTCAGTGCGCCCATCATTCAGTGGAAGTTACAGCCAGCCAGGTGCTGTTCTTACTGCCGAATCTGTACACTCTGCCAGCCACTTGGGCAGGTAACCAGTCAGCCTAAGATGCAGTTTGGGGATCAAACCAGCTACAGCCGCCAGGGATTAAACAAAGTCTGTACGTTTATAAGGTTCCCTACCTCTGAATATTGGAAATATTCTTCTAGCCCTGTTACCACATGACTATTTGGCTTCCTATTAAACAAATACTGTAGGCCAGCCAAGTAATGAAAGTAAGCACCTTTGTCCTCAAAAGCTCAAGCTGTAGCACCATCCCTAGCTGGAATGACTGAACTCTCTGAGCACAGAAGTGCATGATATCTGAACACTGGCTGGTTGGCTGGCATGTAAAGGACATTAGCAATAGACTGGTGGTCATTTCATGTAGACTGTAACCTCTGATCGTCAATTTGTCCCTGTCTGAGTCAAACCTACAGTTGCCTTTTGGTGTTTGAGAGTTAAATGAAGAACAGTGCTGTGTCAGCAAGAACGAGAACTGAGGTGGCACAAAGAACAAATATTGAAAGAGACCAAATGTTTGCCCATTCTTGTAATCCTTTGCCTTTCAAAACAAGTTCCCCCCCAGTTTATCCTGACTAAACAGAAAGGAAAGTTTGTCATTTTCAAGCCACCACACTTCACTGTCCTCTTTCCACTTCTTCTCACCTGATGCATGTTTAAAGCAGGATTAATAATTGAGGAGTGGTGACTGAATGCATGTATTAAAGATGTAATCTGACAACGTCCTGTATTACCAGCACCAGGCACTTGTCACCGGTCATTTCAATGTATTCAGTTCGATCTTCAGCAATACTAGGAGAACAAAAGCACCCACTCCTATCCAGTGACATGTTCTTGGTGAGGGAAAGATGCAAAGGAAAGACTGTGTCAACATACCTCTTCAACAGTTTCAGTTGAGATACAGGTGGGAGCATCTTTTGAGCAAAGGCTGCGTGTCGCCTTCCACAACAGGAAAACTAACATCTATCAGCTACGCTGGCAGCTCAATTCCAAAGCTTTGCTGCCAAAGTGGCTGTAAGATTTTACTAATCTGAACAGTTAATCTGATTCAACATCTGATTTACTATCCTACAACTCTACACCACCCCTTTTTCTCTTTCCACCTCTGCCTCCTCCTTTACTCCTCTAGTCTTTTTTCTCCTCTTCTTTCTTCTCCTCCTCTTCTGTGGGGTACGAATGCCAGGTCAGTCGCTCCTCATAGAAAGAGATGACCACCTGGGGACATTTGACATTAGCCTCCTTGGCTGGGACGAGATCAGCCTCATCTGAGTTCTTCCTGTTAATGTGAATTCAAGACAAAGAGTATAAGGGGGGAGAAATGTGGCAGAGAAACAATTGACAGAAAGGGGAGTAGAGAGAGGGGGAAAAGGAGGACAAGGAATGGCAATAGAAAAAAGGAGAAAGAAGCCCTGAACCACCTCCAGTACAACACCTTCAACTTTGACCTCAATAATAAACAGAGGATTGTTTTTTTGCATTTCCGACACGCTCACCAAAACTTAAATGTTATAACCCATCCTCAACCCATTCAAAACCATGAGTCACTCCATTCATCTGTCCCGCCTCTGATCAACCACCAACATCACAGTTACTACTAGTGGTGCAACGGATCACTGTTGATCCGAGATCCGAACCGATCCCTCTCCACGTTTCGGTACGCATGTGATCCGAAGATTCGAGAAAAAAAGGGTTCCATTGTATGGTGCGCGTGGTTAAGCGACAGTCATGGCCAGCGGTAGCGCCGCAAGCGGAGGAGCAGAGGAGATTGAGAAACCTCCTGCCTCACTAAAATCTCACAGGTGGGCGCATTTTGGCTTTCCCGTTAAATATATTGACGGGAAAAGGGTGGTGGATAAAACTATCACAGTTTGTCAACTGTGTGGCACGAGGAAATCATATGAGACTGGCAACATGTCGGGCAGGACTGCTCATTTGAAACGACATCACCCTGGTGTGACAGGAGCCAAGACGAAGGCTGTGCAACAGCCACTCATTACAGCGGCATTTAAGAAGCCCTTTGCTGCCCAATCCGACCGGGCTAAAGCTATTAGGGGTTTTATAGCTGCAGACATGAGGCCATATTCTGTTGTGCAAAACAAGGAGTTTAAACATATGATAAATGTGCTTGTGCCACGCTATGATATCCCGTCGTGCACCCACGTCAGTGAAAAGATCGTCCCAAATATGTATGAGCAGGAAAAGTCTGCAGTCATGGCTGAACTGTCCCAGGCATCTTCTGTTGCCCTAACTACATATGGGTGGACCTCCAGGGCAACAGAGAGCTACGTGACCGTGACAGCTCATTACATCACAGCGGAATGGGAGATACGAAGCCCTGTACTGCAGACTTGACCCATCTATGACAGTCACACAGGCACAAATCTGGCGCACGTACTGACGGAAGCAGTGGCAGAGTGGAGGATAGATAGGCCCATTACTAATATCCCAGTCACAACAGATAATGCCAAAAACCAAATAAATGCAGTGAATGAGGCAGGGCTGGGCCCACAGATAGGGTGCTTTGCACATGCAATTAATTTAGCATCCCAAAAGGGAATCACTGTAAGTAAAATGGACCACCTACTTGGGAGGATAAGGAAGGTGGTTTCCTACTTCCACCGAAGCACAACAGCTGCTCATGTGCTTAAGACCAAGCAAGAAATGCTACCGCTGCCCACTCATAAGCTCATACATGATGTCACAACAAGGTGGAATTCCACTTATGATATGTTGGAGCGTTATCTTGAGCAGCAGGCAGCTATATACTCTGCACTAACAGACAAAACCCTAAAGAAAAATGTCAGAGACATTGTCACCTTGTCTGAAAAAAAAAATTGAAATTATAAACTCAGCTCGGCTTTGTTTTCTTTATTCTTTTTTGATGATGTGGACATAAACCATAGTTTTTATTTCACTCTCCATGTTCAAAGTAAGAAGCAAAACCTTAAATTGTATTTTAAGTTGTTTTTGATTTTGTCCACAATAAGAAAATAATAATCATGCCCTATGCACCTTAATTTGTTTTTATATAATTGAGTGGAATGAGTCTTTAGTTGAATGTTTTTAATGGGCAGCAAAAAATACTTAAATAAATGGAGAGTTAACTTTGTCTTGTCTTTTTTTTTTTTTTTACTGATCCGAAAATTGATCCGATCCGTGACTCAAAACTATGATCCGATCCGAACCATGAGTTTTTTTGATCCGTTGCACCACTAGTTACTACTCCTCTCCGATAATGTCATCATAATCATTAGCATCAACAACTGCGCTACCTCTACTGCCACTCTTCATCAAGGGGTCAACCCAGGTCTGGTTCTTGGCCCCTTACTTTTCGTCCTCTATTTACTACCATATGAAAGAATCACACAAACACAGTTTTCACTGCTGACAACTCTGATCCATGTTTTTGTCACTTCCAGACTACTGCAACAGCATGTTCTATAGTCTATTTGCAAAACTCAATAAACTGCATTATGTCCAGAACGCTGCAGTCCACATACTCACCCATTCATGTTCCCACAACACACCAGTCTTTAAAAAGAGCAATGGCTTCCTATCCCTCAGAGAATTCAATTTAAAGAACCCATGGCATGCTCATTTCCAGCCATTTAATGTGTAATCTTGAGTAGCTCTAGATTAGCTTTGCACCCATCATAACTCCAAAAAACAGTAAAACCTTGGTTTGCGAGTAACCTGGTCTGCGAGTGCTTTGTAAGACGAGCAAAGTTTTTTTTAAATATAAATTTTAACTTGATAAACGAGCGAGGTCTTGCAATATGAGTAGTACGTACACTTTGACTGCCGAGCGTCAAAACACAACTGAGCTGATGGTTCTCAAGCCTCACTCGTATAGTCAACATCTGTACTGCAACAATGGTCCAGATGAAGAAAAGATAAAGGTTGAAAAGAAAGGTGGTAAGAAAAAGGAGGTGATTACAGTGGAAGTTAAAAAGGAAATCATCGAGAAGCATGAACAAGGTATGTGAGTGGCTGACATTGCAAGATTTTATAAGGGAGATGTGGAAAATGTGGGAAATGGTGCAAAATTTTGTGGAAAAGCACCACCTGAATAAGGCTGTAGCAGTGCAAACGATAACTGAATGCCACATTTACGCCAAATCCTTAAAAGGAGGCAAAAGCAAGTGTCATTGGATACCTTGCTTGTTAAAGTAGCACAAAAAAAAAAGAAAGAAAAGATTTTAGCAACCCAACAAGATAGCTCCTCTCTCTGTCTCCCTCACGCCAGTGAATCATCACACTGAGAATGCGCACGGTGAAGTTTGGCACGTGTTTTATGCCAGATGCCCTTCCTGACGCAACCCTGACTCAAACCTGGGCTGGAGCGGTGAGAGCGCTGAATTCTAGCCACTAGTCTATCAGGGACCCCCACTGTAACATTGTATACAAGTCAGAAAACAAGGAAAAGCATGCCATGGGCTCTGTAACATCCGCTGCCACCTGCCTTTCCCATACACCTGTGGTCTTTTCTGCATGTTATCGCCTTCAAGTGTCCTTTTAAACCTAATTAGTGTTTTGTTTTTTACAAAAGCATCTGCGTTCCTTGAAAGTGCTATATAAATGAAATGTTATTAAATAATTTAACCAAACTCCATCTGGTTTTAAGGCCCCCAAAAAGTAGAAATGCATTAATGAAACCTTGTATTCTATAGTGAGAAAAAGCTTGGAGAAAAAAGAAAATTCTACTCTGAGAAAACAAGCTTGAAAAAATATATATAAACAGATTCTGTACTATGACTTTTTGGAGTTTTCAGTGAGCTTAGATGACTTTAACCTGCATTTGATTTGTTCTCATTACCACATGAACAGCTTCAGTATTTCCTGCCTGATGTTTCCCTTGGTAAGTTTGGTGAGCCCAGTATAGATGGGGGATGTGCTGCACACACAGCTTTGCACTTGAGATTCTCCAGATTATGGCTAGGGTAAAAATAAGCTAAGAGCGAGACATCTTCACTAGTATACCTATACCCTAAAAGGTCCAAATTATATTCCATTAGCATATGTCTATTTTGTATGTGTTGAACACACTGTTGAACTCCAAAATCATCCAAATCAACAGTAATTCTATCTCCCTGGACCTGAATAACATGATAATGCAGACCCACCACTTCATGAGGAACATCAGTTCTCCACTCGAGTCCGTCGCTCCAATAATCCTCTCTGGCTGCAGACCTCTGCCAAAACCTCTGGCCTTTTCACCCTAGAGACAGGAAATATATAAGCAAGAGCATACGTGACCTGTAATGAACACTGACTCACCCATGTATATGACCACTTAAAAACCAACACTTTGGGCTCTGGCTGGCTGCAGGTATTCTTCAGTCTGAAGCACCCTCTCATTTGCTCACCTCCTCCTTTTTCCTCTTGCTCCCACGCTCTTCTGAATCTCCCGAGGCCTCACTGGCAGTTTTTCTCTTGCCCTCCTTCTTTTTCTCTTCCTTGTCTTTGTGTTTCTGCATGTACTCTGCGATGAGATCTGGGCAGTCCAGGTTCTCCTGTGGTTCCCATGTGTTATCCTCGCTGGATAAGTTGAGTGCAGACAAGCATACGTGAATAGCAGATGTTCTGTTTAAACCTAAGCCAGTCTTTCTTATTCTTGTAACTTACTTTTTTCAGTGTTTAAAAGACTATTTTTATTAGCTGTAACCTAACATCAAAATTCTAAACTTTTGAGTTTTAACAACATCAAACTTTCTTTTATATATATTAGATACTTCTTTTGCACCCCCGGCCCCCAAAATACACTAGAAAACATGTTTCTGGGCAGTTAAAACTACCCAGATTTGGGATGATACCCAGATTTGGGATGATACCCCGACTGTTCAAAAAGAATGTTACTTCAGCAGACAGACTTATACTCACTCTGAGAATCCCTTCCATTTCAGGAGAAACTCCACTTTTCCCTTCACCACTCGGCGGTCTAAAACCTTCTCCACTACATACTCCTCTTCTTCCTCCTCCTCAGCGGTGCCGGGTCCTCTTGCTGGTGCTGCTGCTGCTCCCGCTACCGGTCCCGCTGCCGCAGGCTGCTCGTCCTCCTCAGCCTTCTTGGCCTTCTTTCCTGCTACGGTCGCCAGCTTGACGTCTGCTGAGCTCTCCTATGGTGGACCCAATAGGAGACATGCAGAGAGAATGACAAATAGTGTTAAGAAAACTATGCTTCAGCATGGTATAATATTCAAATGTTCTGCTTGAATTGAGACGATGGAAGGGTTGACGTATGACAATAAGGGGACCAACACTGAGTACTTCAGTCTGAGCCATCTCTTTCAATAAAACTGAAAAAACTAATAAAGGTACGCTCTCAATGTCAACTAGTGGTCTGACCAGCAGCAGGCAATCCTAGAGCTAAAGCTACATGTGCATTGATATGCTTTGTGCCTTTTGTGTACTACCAATAACAAGGAAACAGCAAAAAAAAGAAAAAACAACAAAAACAAACAACATATCTCCAACAGCTACAGTCAGTCAAGTACAAAACACAGAAGACAAGCTTGATAATGCTCAAACACTAATTAAGGAGACCACCAACCTTTTATCAACCACTAAATGCTCACACACAGATCAACAGAATTTTAGAAAGTATTATCTATATAACTATATCAAAGTGAAGAACTCCAAACTGTCTTCTGAATGCGCTCAAGGGGCACGCAACAAGGTATTAAGCCTAATATGAACCCTTGACATGGACTTTGCTGAAGCAAAAGTTCAATCAGCATCAACTTTTGTAATGCACTGTGTTCTACAAGGATCGGCAGACTGACATTTCTGAACAGTAGCAGGACCCAAATTGTGCTGTTGGTGTGATTAACTAAGGATGCCCCCTAATAGTTGAGAACATTAATAATCAGACCTGTCAGTCGGCTGAGGGTGTTTTAGTTGAGCCTTTGTTCTTATTTTATTACATTTTATTTTTTGCCAGTCAGTGTGCATTACAATAGAAGATAGCCCCAGCCTCTGTTAGTTTGTCATCTTCTTCTCCTTATTTTTGTGTGCCATGCAGCAATTTGCCCAAGACTTCCCATGTGGTCTGGGGAAATGCAAAGATCTATTTAGCAAACTGCAGAAGAAGGAGAAAAGGACAACAAAACCCACTAGGACAAGCCACATAGAGGTGAGATTTGTAATTTATTAGAGGTGTTTTCAAACACTGTGGTCTACTTTTACAAAGACTGTTGCTAAGATGTGGTTGGTTTTTCATTGCCTAATGCTATGAGAGTCTGATTTGATTACTCAACTTAGTTAAGTAAACAGTAACAACATGCGCTGTGTTTAACTGATGGAAGAAACTTAAACTTGTTGGTAAACTAGGCTATAACCATGTCTCAGAAGGAAAATGAACTATAAGAGCAGAAATACGAGTGTGTTGTCCGTCTCATTATTCCCACAAGTCCATAAGGCAGCCTGAGAGCATACATATCAAATTAAATAGGTCACAATTTAAACCTCGCATCATATGCAGCTGTCTTTATTGATTTAAATTCTTATAAATACGTTCCTGTCACTCCATTGCACTTAAATGCTGTTGCAAATGTGGTCGAAATCATCACTGAAATTCAGCAGACAGTCGACTGAAAATCCTTAGCTGGGTACAGCCCCTTGTTTAACTGATGAAAGCGCTTTTTACATAAATTGCGCCAATTTCGAATGTGGTCTTGAAGTGAGCGGCTGGTTATGCACCATACCGTTATTTTAACAGTCGAACCAGTAACATCTCAATAGGTTTCTTGTTCACTCGTAAACACCGACAATACAAAACTACAGCTATCCCCGTTCGGTTCGTCACGTGCTCTCGGTTGGTTTCTGCCTTGTGGCGTTTAAACAACTTGTGGCGAGGACGAACCTCCACAATGTCTGAACCAACAAAGAGCGTGGTCTACGGACTGCACACACAAGTCGGTAAATGTAACAGTCCACATGTGGACACATCGCATTTCAAATCCAAAAGTAAAGGGTTATGTTTATGTGGTTGTCGAATTTTGTTACACGCACGGTTTAGTTGTATCTGGTTTCCAGGGTCATGTTTCCAGCATCCCATTGTAAAATACGTACACTTTACTGATGACTGGATTTTCAAGCGCTCACTATACTGCAACTGTGTGAATGTCAGCCACATTATGACAGGAGGCCTATTCCTTCTCCTCTTTCGGAGAAAAGGTCGCGGAGCGTCGTCCCGGTGCGTTCTGGCAGCACTACACCTATGTGGTTATCCCAAACAAAGGGATGCGCGCTATTCTACACTAGTCTAATGGAACAGAAACACTGTCAGAAGAGGGAACATGAATTCGACACGACCGTAACAACAAACAAAGCCAACGGCCCTGTCCACTATTCGTAAGAGCAGCGCTGAGCCTAGCATGGTGCTCACCGTTTTGCAGCATGCCTGCGCTCCCTGAAGTCTCGCGCGCTTTACTGATCAGCCCCGCAAATGACCAAGTTTGGACTATTGAGTTTTGCCTGCTGTGACCACAGGAACGTTATGCTGCAATTCACTTAAATCTGTGCAACGAGAAGAGTCTGGCCACCCGTCCCTGCAATCGCAGGGCAACATGGCCGGCGTGTTCTCTCTGAGCAAATAGCTAACATTAGCCTTACCTTCTCTGAAAATGTTGCGATGGGCGTGAGGAAGGCCCCAGTGAAAGCACTGAAATTTGACGTCTGCTGCAGACGGGCACAGGTCAAAGACGAGCACGCGGTGACACAAAACTATCCAAGGTCTTAGTGGCGTGCTTTGGATAACCACTTCTGAAAAAAGCTTTGCTGTTGAATCACACAATGACCCTAAACCCACTCCCGTTATGGTTCTGCCCGCCAACAGCTCCACCGGACGTTACGTCACAATTAAATTGTAGACAAAGCATTGTGGGAGGTGAAGTCCAATGTTCTTCTTTTATGGATGTCGCGCAGGCTGTAGGCTACATTGCCAGCATGGATATATTACAGAACCCATGGCATGCTCATTTCCAGCCATTTAATGTTTAATCTTGGGTACTTCTAGATTAGGCTTGCACCCATCATAACTCCAAGTAGTCTGCAATTATTTCAGAACAATAAAATCTAGCCACAGGGGTTGCAAGCCAGTGACTTCCGTACCGGTCCCAAGCCCGGATAAATAGAGAGAGTTGCGTCAGGAAGGGCATCCAGCAAACATGCCAAATTTAAACATGCGAATCATCAGTGTGAATTCCATACCAAATCGGTCAAGGCCTGGGTTAACAACGACCGCCACCAGTGCTGTTGACCTACGGGTTGCTGGCAGAAATTGGACTACTGTTGGTCGAAGAAGGAGAGGAGGTAGAAGGATTCGTAGACAGAGAGAGAAGAGGAAAGGCAGGAGTATA
>NW_018127972.1:510165-510519 GCF_001952655.1 Monopterus albus | reverse complement strand
AGATGTTTATTAAACCTTTTAACAAAATCCAAAATATAATTCATGATTTGAAATTCAAGATTCACGATTTTTATTTGCCATATATGCATAGGCAGACAGTCCAGGCATATAGGAATAGAGGTGCCATATTATTTCGATAATTTCTATTTCTCGTAGGAGTGATCCTGACGGAGGAGCTCAAGAGGAATGTTTTAGAGGTGAAAAGAGTGTCAGACAGGGTGATCAGTTTGAAGTTGGAAATTGAAGGGGTAATGTTGAATGTAGTCAGTGGTTATGCTCCACAAGTAGGGTGTGAGTTAGAAGAGAAGGAGAGATTCTGGAGTGAGTTAGATGAGGTGATGGAGAGTATTCCCA
>NW_018127972.1:502337-507847 GCF_001952655.1 Monopterus albus | reverse complement strand
ATATTGGTAGAAGGATGTTGGAGATGGAGCTGCCAGGCAAGAGGTCAAGAGGAAGGCCAAAGAGGAGATATATGGATGTGCTGAAAAGAGGACATGAAGTTATGACAATGTGACAATAGAGGATGCCGAGGATAGAGTTAGGTGGAAACAGATGATTTGCTGTGGCGAACCCCTAATGGGACCACCCGAAAGAAGAGGAAGAAAACCCAAGAGCCTACTTGGACCTGCCAACCTGTTTACTCCCTTTGGGTAGCGGTGACAGAGAAACTCCCCACCATCTTGAGCTGTAGAATTCCCCCATCTCCATCACTCTGCCTGCTCGATAATGTCACAGAAGTCAACCACCTCCAATTAAATATAAAAACCCACTTCTTATCTCACTAACTATTGCCAAGAAAACAATCTTTCTAAACTGGAAATCTAAAAATTCATTTCACATCAACCACTGGACCAGCCTTCTCATAGAATATATCACACTAGAGAAAATATCATCTACTCATAAGAATAATAGATAGATAGATACTTTATTACAGACTCAAGGTCCAGATGTATAAATACTAAAAAAACAATAAAACCATAGAACAATCAGCAATAAATAACAATAAAAAGACAACAACAAGAACAACCAATAAACAGCTACCCTATTAAAGGCAGGTATACCAGTGTACTGAAGTATATCACATGTCATTATATGCAATATTAGTCAGCAATAAAATAATGTTGTTTCCAGAATGCTTTGGATAACCACTTCTGTTATACATCAAATTCCTTAAAACAGCAGATAGTGTACTGATCGGAGATGACACAAACAATTCACTGGCACTCATCCATCTAGGCTTTTTCAATAATAACCTCAAGGCGTCATTACAGGCCACTGTCAGTTTCCTAAGACTGCCTTTTTTATAATTAGACCATAGATGAGAAGTGTACAGGGAGGTACAGTACGCTCTAAACAAAGTCAATTTTACTCCATCCGAGCAGGAACCAAATTTCCGAACCAACCCATTTGCTTGTGCATACAACATTCGGCACTGATACATATCCCCATAATATACCAACCTTCACTGACACTTGGAATCCATTTCTAACCTCTTTTAACTTAAATCAGACACCTGAGGCTGAGGCCATGCACATTCCCACAATCTCCTAGAAATATAACAAGCTGCTTTTTACTTCATTATTGTTACTGTTATTAGACCTCATTGTCCATGCTACTGTTTTGAATGTCACACCTATCAATCAAACCAAACTGTCAAAGTGAACAGCACAACGAACATCAACGACATTAATTTGAATTTCTCCTCCATAGATAGGTAAACAACGGTATATGTACTCATGGAAAGAGATTTGTTACACTCTAAAGAAAGGTAATTGAGAAGTCCCATATTTTAACTGGCATAATGCAGACGTAGTAACTTCTCCAGCCTTACAACAATTCTCTCTAACATTACAAAAACAACACATTAACAGACATGCAACATGTGTTTTTTTTAAACTTACTATTAAGTCCCACCAAGTAGTGGAAATATCACTCCCTTTCAAGTAGACCAAGGTCGGTAAATCCAACTAGTGGTCGCTGCATCGTCCCCCACACAACCACATACAGTCCCAAAGTAGTGAAATTAATTCCAACAGGTAGCTTAGGGCCAACAATAACATTATGGATCGTTAATCCTCTCATTAGCCCACATCACATCACATGAGGGAGACACACTGGCCTCAAGCAGTCCAAACAAACAAGATACTGTGCTCCAGGGGATTCCAGCATTGATGAGCTGATCATTCACCGCTCCAGGATGCTTCAATGGCCAGCTGATGGTAGGTTAGACCATCAGGTAAAACAGTTAGTACCTGTACATGAACATTCCTGGACATGTAGGAACCTCAGGCCCTGTAGTTTAAGAAAATCCTTAAATTATCACATAATACTGTACTTTGTTTTGTTAGAAAAAAAGTCTCACAAGTGAGAGTTTGTGAGACTTGTATAAACCGAGTTGTTTGTGTATAGAAGTATTAGAACATACATACACCTCATTTTTTAGCTTTAGGTCATGTCTAATATGATAATTCACCATTGTAACATTGTAGATAAGTGAGAAAACAAGGAAAAGTGCCATGGGACTTTTAAGATAATAGAGTGATGCCTTTGTCCCACTAGCTATTTAATTTCAATAGAAAACAAGCAGGTTATCTTGGCAGTTTTGCTATTCTGCAAACTAATATTATTACAGTGTGTTGCAGGGTGGTGCCGCCATTGGTGTGTAAGTGTGTAAATTTCCCCATTGCAGCATTATGAAAGGGATGATTAAATTAAACTGAATTAGCAGTGCAGATTGAAGCATTTTGCTGAGAGCTTGCTGATGTGTGTGTATGTTCATAGAGCAGCATTTTCATCCTGATTCAAAGGTGAAATAAGTATTATGTACAGTCTAAGCCAGATGTACTCAGAGTTTAATCTTAAATGTCTTTAACCACTGATGATAAAATTGTCATTCTAAAAATAGAACATAAACTTCAAATTCCTTAAAAGTATTGAATTTGGTAAGAATATAATGATTATTGCACTTTTAGATGTGGTTCATGTGAACATGTCATTTTCATGTGGTTAGTTTTTGTATTGTTGGTACTGGGACAGATTGTGTCTTTTGACCTAGTTAGTGTGTCCCTGGCCTCCTGTAATGCAACACTGCCATCTGCTGGTGAATCCAACTGGCTTAGAAAACCAAGAGAACCCATTTGGAAGCTGATAACAAGTTCTATAAACAAATAAACATGTATGCTCGCTATTACATCGTTTGATCATTTTACTGTTGTCTAGTACCCTGTGTTCTAAATGTGTTAAAACTTCAAAAATGATATAATTATACTCACATCCCCAGAAATAAGTGCAGTGCATTACATTTTTAAGCATTAGATTTGCGATCTTCTCCCAAATAATTTCAGAGAGCTGCAGAGTTCTCCACAGTCATTGAGCACTGAATAACAGGAGCAGCAGCTACACACATTTCATATTTAGGGAATATGTGATAATACAGTAAGTTGATAACACATACAAGATTGGTCCCACAATACCTATACAACACCTGCCAGTAAACCTTTTATGGAAACCTGTAATTTTTAGACAGATTTCTGATTGATCACTTGCAGAAAAATGGAAGTAATAAAACCATAGAATGGTTCTTGAATCTATGGATCATATTCTAAATGGCTTATATTGATATCGTGATGGCAACTGTTTAGGAACTACTTAACTTTCCTCTTCCATGCTGCAGTATTTTGAAACAAAATATAATGTTGGGCATAAATAAGGATGTACAGTCTTAATCAAGACAAATTATGCATGAAGTTATAAGAATTTATGTGATGCAGCCATGATGTGTTACTGTTAGATACCTACTATTGGCCAGTTCAGTAAGGTAACTATAGTCTTAATTTTACAACACTTAATTCGCTGTTATCTATCTATCTATAAAACAAAACACGATAGCACACGTTCTGTCTGAAACTAGAAAAGATCTCTCACTTAACCATTTTACACTATGCACCTTGTTTTAGTGTATGTCACTGATATGCAGATATGCACAAATTTAAGTGCAAAATATCAAATATAAATTGATTAATATGTGAGAAATGTCCTGATGTGTTTAGGGGCTCGGTGAGTTTTCAGGTAGAAATGTTTCTCCTGCTATATTTTCCTTGTAATCTCTATCTGCTTCTCTACTACTTGCATTGATTTTATGACACTGACACTCCCTCCCTGCGGCAGGCAATAATGCTGTTCTCAGTTTTCTGTCTGTCTGTCTGTCTGTCTGTCTGTCTGTCTGTCAGTTGGGTCATGTTATCTGTAGAGCTGAAGGAGTTAAAGTCAGAAAAACTAACCCTGATGATGTCATTTGGGTTGTCATCTGATGATGTCATCTGGTAGAGATATAGAAAACAAACAAACAAACAAAGCAACCAATTACATGTTAGCTTACTTTGGGCAGGTCACCAGTCTATCACAGGGCTGACATGTGGACAGATAACCACACACACTCCTATGGGCAATTTAGAGTCACCAGTCAACCTAAGCTGCATGTCCTTGTGCTGTGGGACGAAGCCGGAGTAGTCAGAGAGAACCCAGGTACAGGGAGAACATGCAAACTCCGCACAGAAAGGCCTCAGGTCAGCTGGGACTCAAACCTGGAACCTTCTTGCTATGTTAATCCATTCTCTACACACGCATCTTTTGCATGATGAAGAGGGTTCCTCTATTGTTCCTCTATTTTTTTCCTGTTAAAGGCTTTCTTTGGGGAGTTTTCCCTATCTGATTTAAGGGTCTATGGACAGATAATGCCATATGCTATATAGATCATAAAGTCTCTTGAGACAAATTTGTGATTTGTGACATTGGACAGTACAAAAAGAAAATGACTTGACATGACCAAAAGGGCCATGATAGTTTCCAGTCAGTGACACTGAGAACTATATATAAAATAAAGCCAAATTGTCTTGAAATATAGTAACCAGTGTTTTGTGAACTTTATATATACAAGAAAATAAAATTCTAGATATTCTTGTCTCTCTTGTTTGCAGTTTGACCATTCTTTTGTTAATCTGTCAGGATCTAAGTAGCTAAATGGTGACACTGCTAGGTAATGTTCATATCGTGCCTTGTGGCTGTAGTGCTGCTGTTCAACCACCAGATGGGGCTTGGGAGTAGGTTTATCCTTCATCCCAGGAGTTCAATCCTGCACATCATGAGCTTTATTGACGTGTAAAGTGACTGCTGCTAGATAACACTTAAGTCACGACTAGCAACTATGATACACTTATTATCAGAATTACAATAGTCATCATAACATTACTACTGCTGGTAAATGACTCCCCATGCCTGTAAACAGCTGGCATTCTCTTTTGACTGCTGAATTCAGTGTCTTAGAGGCATGTTGACAAGAAGCGAAGGTGTGTGACTAGCTGTGCTCAGAGTCACTGACAATGCTGCACACTAAATAACTGCTGGAAGTGTTGAGCATCACAGACTGCTGTTATGTGACAGAGGATCAGCAGGGGCTTTCAATAGCCTGTTATAAATGAAACAGAATCACGTGTTTATGCTGTACTAAACACCTCTTTAAATTGTGTGGAAATACAAGCATTTCATTTGATATGATAAGTTTGGAAAATACAATGTATATTTGACTGTAAAGGAAAGTTTGTGGGTTTATTTCCATCATGATTCTCAGTGAAAAAATCAAATGACTCTAACCTGACACAAACCCAGTCTTTAGGAAATGTGAAACTGCGTATGGAGCCTACCACTGTTCTGTCTCTGTAGTCATTAACTGGATGATTTAATAATTTGGCACTATTCCAGTTTAGATGTCTATTTGTTTCTTCAATAACATCATACAAAATGTTTCATTTATAATAATTATGTTATGCTATTGTATTACATTTGTAATATAACAGCATAACACAACATATGGATTTGAAATGTTTTTCTTCAGTGTATTTACAAAAACGTGAAA